>NC_057799.1:7105647-7405647 GCF_018294505.1 Triticum aestivum | reverse complement strand
GTTTACACAGCTTCTGTACCCTTCAGTGTTTTGCAAACTGCTCTTAAATCGCTCAACCAAACAGCACCAAATTTGGCATACATGTAGACACATGAGTTCTTGACATCCCCTCCAAATTTCAGCTCAATCGGACATCATTTGCCTATCCAAACTGTTCGTCTCCCAAAACTACTCTATTCTGAAACTGCAGCCGTCAGAGTTGACAAAACCACTCTCAAATCTGATGCTCCACTGACCCAATCCTCAAACCAGCTAACTAGATCAAAGTACTCAAAGTAAGGGACGAGCTCACCAAGTTTGGGGTCGATCCAAGCACGTTTGAGCCTCCAATCACCAGCTTGAACATTGTCTAGTCAGATGCAGCAAATCTGGACAGAACATCTGCTTCTTCTTCTTCCTCTCTCTCAGGTTGTGTTTTCTCTTGTGTGCTCTCTCTCTCTCACTCTCACGAATGGCAGCCACCACCAGCAGGGGTGGGGTGGCTAGGGTTTTCTCCTTGCTTCACTTTCCTTGGAAGCTCTCTCAACCGTTGGATGCAGCGAGGATCAATGGCTGACATGTGTTGGACTTATGGGATGATGTTGGGCTGCCAACACACCTCCATGTGGAGGGACTTAGCCCAACAGTCCGGTCGTCTACGTGTGCAGGGAGCCCAAGGACGCTCTGATCTCCTTCTGGATCTACAGCAACAAGATCGAGGCGGTGTTGCGCCGGGAGTTTGGCCTGGAGTCTCCCTCGCCCATGTTCGAGGAGGCGTTCGAGCTCTTCTGCAAGGGGCAGAGCAGCTCCGAACCGCACTGGCGCCACACCCTGAGTACCGGGAGGAGAGCCGGAAGAGGCCCGGGAAGGTGCTCTTCCTCAAGTACGATATAACACCTTTAATATATCGGATTTGCCTTATTACTAGCTACTCCAACAGACCAACTTACGATATAACACCTTTAATATATTGGCTCTATTATTGCAAGTGAAGATATAACTAATGAGACTAAGCACACTGAGCAGAGAGTGTACTGCCTAAGTTGCTTCGGGTCTTAGAATGACTGATAGATGATTGAGACACCTCCATGATTTTCCTTTCCTTATTTGAAAGACACAATACCACTTCTAGAAACTGAAATACATCTGCGAGCCATCAACCGACAGGAAAATAGGGAAAACCGACAGGAAAAGGTTTTCACATCGGCCGGCCGTTAGGATTAGCCGAACGCCCACAATATGCAAGCACAGTTACCCATAAAAACATCCGCACATAACCCTATCTTTATGAGCATCTTCCAGAGATTATGCAAGCACAGTTACCCATAAGAACATCCGCACATAACCCTATCTTTATGAGCATCTTCCAGAGATTGAGCCGGCATATTATGAGATTGACGAAGTCGCTACATGCGCCTCATGGTTAATGGACATGTAATACACTCGTACCACAAAGAGAATAGCACCAGAGAAACTGAAATAAATCAAAATATATATACGAGCACTCGTGTCAAAATCTAGCACCTGAACTGCTCGGATAGTTGAGCTAAAAAAACCAACAGTCTAAGTTACGAAAAAGGGTTCACCCCACTTTATATTATAAAACAAACATCACCACAAAACAACTGAGACACCGATACAGACACACGCCACCATCGCACATGACGCACACACCAAGGCAAGATACAAAGATGCCGGGCACCGACACACCACCCCACCGACAACCAAGCAAACTACAAATGTGCGAAGAGGAAAACTTGGTGCCAACAGGGATCTCCACCATGAGGAACCACAACGGAGAGGTGAGGCGGACCACAACGAGGCTAGGACTCCAAAACGGTGCCTCACAGAAGGGTATGACCACAGAAGCCGCCACCACCCGATCCTGAAGATCAAGTTTTCACCCGGAGCAAGACAGACAAAGTGGGAACGCCGCGACGGAGCCTTCATGAAGGATACGACGTCCACGGACGCCGCCACCATCGGCCAGAACAAGGGATGGACAGGTGATAAACCACAGCGTTCACATCCCTCCATCGCACCCTAGCACCGCCAATCACCCGCAACCAAGCCACCCGCATGGCCAAGGCTGCCTGCCCGCACCTGAGACGTAAGTTCCGCCCACGAACGCCACGCCTCCCGCCGCCCGACACTCAGACCTCCTCAAGACCAGCAAAGCGGCCGGCTTTAGTCCAAAGGGACGCCCACGACCGACGAAACCGCAGCCCATGTCCCGCCTTGAACTTCGCCGAAGTTGCCGCCGCACACAAACGGACGGGGAATGGGGCGAAGGTGGAGCGGATGCATCCACAACCGGCACATCCCAGTGCCGGCGACGGGCAGCCCTAGCGACAACGTTGCCCGTCTCTCCCACCAATGACCCCACCGGACACACGTCGTGCCGCCCCGCCGCGGCGGTCGAAGCAACCCCACGTAAGGCCATCAACGCCGACTCGTCCATCGGCCAGGAGACCCAGAAGATCGCCGCCTGCTGCAAAGACTGCTTACCGGGAGGCCCATCCACGCAGCTCGCTAACATACAGCCATCGGAGCTGGCAAGAGATCAGCCGGCACATTCGCCAAGTCCATCGTTGTTGCGCCGCCACCCCTACCAGCCACCGGTCGAGGTAAGAGCGGCCGCCCGCAACCAGGTCGCACCCAACCCGCACCCCTGGCCAGGACGGATTTGAAGCCACTGACGTCGTCCCTCCAGCGTGCACCGCCAGATCCGGCCGAAGAGGTCCGATCCGCACCAGCCGCAGCCGCCGCACCACAAGCGCCCGCCCCGTCGCCGCCGCGCCGCCACGAGGCGCCGCCGCCGCCACCAAGACGCTGCGCCGCCGTGCCGCTGGCCCCAGCCATAAGCCAGCGCCTCCCGGCGAGAGGCTGGCCCGCGCCAGCCAGAGTCCGCGCACGGAAGGGAAGGAGGCCCCGCCGCCGCCCTTGCCGGCCGGGCTGTGCCCGGCGACGCGCTGGGCGGCGGCGAGGGAGGAGGCCGAGAGAGGGAGGTAGGAGAGGTGGCGGCTAGGGTTCCCCCCGGTGGCGCCCGCGGGAGCACCACGGGAGGGAGGGAGTTTACATCACTGCCATCACATTATCATCAACAGTCTAAGTTAGGCTTAGTTGTCTCCACCCCTCAATGATTGATAGCGCTAATTCGATTCCTATCACTGGTGCAGCCTTTGTCTTTGCTGATATGGTCTTCCACGCCTGAATGATTGATAGCAATAATTCAATATCCTAGATTAATTATCTTTCTGGGGCATCTTTTGATATACTGTATTTATTAATTTTGTATATGGACTTCAGATAACGCTTATATCTCTAAGTAAACCCGGAATATAATTAATCTGGTTTATTATTACGACCAAACTGTATTACGTACTCTAAGCAATCCTGGAGTATACATGTTACTCTCTTTGTTTAGGTATGAGTAGGTACGGTTGGTAATACAATAACTTGCACGAGGAGAGCGTGGTCTCCTATATATCTATTTTTTGCCACATGTATAAGAGAGTATCTCCCCCTTGAAGCCGTGACACTCCTCCACTCGTCCATCGCCGGCTCGTCCGGTTGCCACCTACAAAAAGAGCCATGAGTGCTGCTCCCACCGGCGCCGTGGCCGGCGAAGAAATCGACGAGACCACCTTTCGGGCTCAGGCTGAGATGTCTGAGATCATGGTGTCGCTGCCGCGCTGCCCGGTGTACCTTACCCGCCAATACCGCGGCTTCTGGATCCGCGAGTTCGTTCTTGAGGGCATGGCCGCCGTTCAGGCGTCCTTCGAGCCGATGCCAACGGACGTCTTCCTCGCCAGCTGCCCCAAGTCCGGCACCACCTGGCTCAAGGCGCTCGCCTTCGCGACGCTCAACCGCGCCACGCACTCGCCGTCCGACTCCGACCACCCGCTCCGCCATCACAACCCGCACGACTGCGTCGCCTTCCTCGAGACCAGGCCCGTACCCGAGACCATGGCGCTCCCTTCACCCCGGCTGCTTGCAACCCACTTGCCCTACTCCCTGCTGCCCAGACGCATAACGGAATGCGGTCGGGTCGTCTACGTCTGCCGGGAGCCCAAGGACGCTATGGTCTCCTTCTGGATCTACAACAACAAGATCGCGGCGGTGCTGCACCGGCAGCTCGGCCTGGAGTCCCCCTCGCCGACGTTCGAGGACGCGTTCGAGCTCTTCTGTAGGGGGCAGAGCAGCTCCGGACCGCACTGGCGCCACGCCCTAGAGTACTGGGAGGAGAGCCAGAGGAGGCCCGGGAAGGTGCTCTTCCTCAAGTACGAGGACATGCTGCAAGACCTAATCGGGAACGCGATGAATCGTTCATGGGTGCCCATTTTCAGGCGCCGAGGAGGAGGCTGGGGTGGTGCAGGAGATCGTGCAGCTCTGCAGCTTCAAGGAACTCAAGAGCTCTGAGGTGAACAAGAATGGCAGGAGCAGCGCCATGATGGGCGTCAAGAACGACGTGTACTTTAGGAAGGGAGCCGTCGGCGACTGGAAAAACTACATGACGCCGGAGATGGCGGCGCAGCTGGACAAGATCGTCGAGGAGGCGCTTCAAGGTTCAGGCCTGACCTTTGGCATCTCCATGTAGAAGGGAAGGACACTCGTGCAGAGGGATGGGGAGCGAATTGTTGCTATGAAGCATGAATTTTCGTATTTGACAAACCAAAAGAAAATAAGGTCTTATGAATATTGAAACTCACAAGTGATATTTATTTATTTACGAATCACAAGTGATATGCTTTAAGGTCATTAGTTTTCGACCCTATGAAAGTGACATGTATTAAAATAATAAATTTACTTGCTTAATCTAGTGACGAAATGGAAGTTGTTGGTTGTATGAGTCCAAAAAAAATCGTATGGCACCCCTCCAGTTTTTTGTTTTTCAGATTTGATAATTCTCATCTAGAGAAGATTTAGCTATGTCTCATCTAAGTTTCCACCACACAAACTAATTCGCTAAAAATTTCGTGCTAGCACTTGATCCCACATTGCTAGTCGTTGTGTCACGAGTTGCTATGTCCCCTGGTTGGCCCGTTTTGGGTCGCACATCTATTATCGGCCCCTTTCGTATTGCGCATGTGTTATCGGCCCATTTCCGCGAAGCGTGCTAGGGGCCATTTTTCTCTTATGTTGTATTTCTGGTCTGCATTTTAGAAGCAAGAGTCAAGCCATAAAGGAGGGTTGTTGTCGCTGCTCACTTTCCTCTCTAAGGGCATGGCCAATGGTCCAGCTTGGACAGCTGCCCCATGGTTCCACATCAGATGCATGCTGCCATGGAGGAGATTGGTGAAAAAGACTATGCCTTGCAGAGGCCGGTGTAGCCTGCAGAGGAGCTAGCTTCTTCAGCCAAAAAGTGTGGTCCTCCAATATACTCCCTCCGTTTCAAAATAGATGACTCAACTTTGTACTAACTTTAGTACAAAGTCGGGTCATCTATTTTGGAACGAAGGGAGTAGAAAGGTAAGAGAGAGTGTGCTCTGTGAGAAAACACGCAGCTACATGCAAGTAAAGTTGGTGAAGATGGAGTCATTGCCCAATAAATGTGTGAAATAACCTCACCATGCGTTCGGTGATTTTTTTCCAATGCATGTAGCTCTAGAATTTTTTATCTAGTTAAACTCATGGGGCAGTAACATGGTAACTTTTTTTTTGTTATAGTACATCCAATACTAGTATGTGGATTTCCGCAAAAAATAATTACTAGTATGTGGATGGGAGGCAGAGCTATTTTTGTGTTTTCCCCATTTGTTTCTGTTAGAGCCCCCCCCCCCCCCCCCCTTTTGTCTTCCAGTACAGGGCGACGCGAGCATATCCTGACCTTTTTTTTGTTATAGTACATCCAATACTAGTGTGTGGATGGGAGGCAGAGCTATTTTTGTGTTTTTCCCATTTGTTTCTGTTAGAGCGGAACCCCCCCCCCCCCCCCCCCTTTCTTTGTGTGTGTGTTTGTTGCTGAAAAAATTAAAATAAATGATGTAGAGGGCTTGCATTTGCTTGATAATGTGAAGGATATGCATGTGATGGAAAATGAAAAATAAAAGGTTTGCATGATCTTGATGATGTGGACATCTTGCAGGTTCATTTAATTTTGTACGTTGCATTCCCTCATATTCAAAACTCTCTCTCTCTCTCTCTCTCTCTCTCTCTCTCTCTCTCTCAGCTTCCAAAGATTCATGTCAGTAAAATCAAGTGCCTTGGTTTCATGGGATCAGGAAGTCAGGACATTCTAATCCAGTGTTTTTATTATTCATATGCAAGCGATTTGATAGCAGATTATTGTTGAGTCAAGACAAAAAAGTCCCATCAACTGTACCAAAAAAATGGGTTGCGTTGCTGATATGGTTCGTGTTTTCACAGATCTTTTTGAAGAGTAAGATCTTTCTGAAGAGTAAGAAAATAATTGGTACAGCACGTAGCTAGAGTCCAAGACTGCCTTGTCTGTTTTTTGGGGAATGAAAGCTACGTTGTCGGATCTCAGATCCAGAATGCGTTGAGAGTGACCCGTGACTGACAATATTGTACACACAGGAACTATTTGCTCCAGGAACAGACCCCGTGACGAATTTTTGTATTTTCACTTCCCCTTGTTAGCTTATAAGCAACAGATCGAGCTTTGCAATGACAAACTAAGCTGGTTCACAAAACATTTCGCCGGCAGAGCTCCACAAACTCATTTACCATGGCATGGTTTCTATTGCTCTTCCCTCTCTCCCTCTTGTTTGTGCATTACTGGTTCACTGGGAAGACAGGAAAAAAGCAGCAGCAGCAGCAGCGAGAAGACCGCCTCCCGCTCCCGCCTTCACCGCCGTCACTGCCCTTCATCGGCCACCTGCACCTCATCGGCGCCCTCCCGCATGTCTCCCTCCGTGGCCTTGCCAGGAGGCATGGCCCTGACGTGATGCTCCTCCGCCTCGGCGTCGTGCCGACATTCGTCGTGTCGTCACCGCGTGCAGCAGAGGCGGTGCTGCGCACGCACGACCACGTCATGGCGTCACGTCCCCGCTCACTGGTCAACGACATCATCATGTACGGTGCGTCCGACGTCGCCTTCGCGCCATATGGCGAGTATTGGCGGCAGGCAAGGAAGCTCGCCACCACCCACATGTTGAGCGCTAAAAAGGTGCGGTCTTTCCGCGGCACCATCATGGACGAGGTAATTCTTGTAGTCTTTCCGCGTTTGACAGAAATCATGTAAAATTTAGCCCCACAAATGCCTGGCCTAAAAATGGCAAGCCCATCCAGGCCGAGAAAATGGTTTATTTTTTGCATGACCTTTTTAAAATAGTCATTTCAGAATAAAATGCGGGGACGTGATCCGGTCTTATGACAGTCATCATTCAAGTCATAGCAATAGTCACCATGCATGGATGACAACCTTGAAGCATTTGAAGCAGCCACTTAACATCACTAGGAGCATAGTTTAACTTACACAACTCCAGTGGCGGAGCTACCAATAAAATGTTGGGCAGGCCGGGCAGTACAAAGAGTACGTGCTACCAAATTAAAACTCAGTGCATTATTGTGGGCTGGACTTCATTTAAAACCTTTTTTCACTCAAGCCCAGGGCGGGCCATGGCCCTTTCAGCCTTGCCTAAGCTCCGCCGGTGCGCAACTCACTCCTGCAGCCGTAGTTTAAAAGTCTGAACCACTGAGTGAACTGATTGACCCACAGGTTCACGGGTTCGCTGGTTGGACCGCTAATAAAAGCCGTCATATTAAATTCACATTTGAAAATAATTTGGAACAAAATTTTACCTCAGATCATGCGGGGGCAAATAATATAGATTTTTAATTTGCCCTCAGCTAACAGTTTCATAAATGTTAGCTTCTCTCATGTTTTAAGATGCATGACATCTAGGTGAGCATAGTGACGGCCAAGATCAGCGATGCTGCCGCAGTAGGTGGTACTTTGAACATGAGCGAGCTGCTCAGGTCATTCGCGTATGACATGGCGTGTCGTATCGTGTCGGGGGAGTCCTTCTTGAAAGAAAGACGGAGCAAGCTGTGCCAGGACCTTTCCCATGATACTTCACGGCTGCTAGGAGGGTTCAACGTGGAGGAGTACTTCCCAATATTGACTAGGGTAGGATTGCTTAAAAAGGCAGTTTGTGCAAAGGCTGAGAGAGTGAGGCATAGATGGGCCGATTTGCTGGAAGAGCTGATCAATGATCATTTGAGCAAGGGCAAGTCAACATTTGATCATAAGGGTGGCGACTTCTTAGATATCCTATTGTCTGCTCAGGAGGAGTATGGTCTCACAAGAGATCACATTAAAGCTCTATTAACGGTAAGTAGAAATAATAGCTTCCAAATCATGTATTGATCTTTATATATATATATCTTACATAGTATCCTAATTAATTCATTGATATCCACAGGATGTATTTTTTGGTTTAACAAACACATCATCTAACACCCTCGAATTCACCTTGGCCGAGCTCATGAGGAGGCCATGCCTGATGAGGAAGCTACAAGACGAGGTGAGGAGTATCGTACCCCTAGGACAAGAAACTGTCAGTGAAACCGACATCGACAAGATGATGTACATAAGAGCAGTGATAAAGGAGTCACTCCGGTTGTATCCTGTTGCACCTTTCCTTCCGCTACACCTTGCCATGGGAGACTGTAACATCGCTGGGTACATGGTTCCTGCTGGAACGCACATCCTCGTCAATGTATGGGCCATTGGTAGGAACTCCAACTCCTGGGAGGACGCAGAAGAATACATACCGGAAAGATTTATAGACGAAGGCAGCGCTGTGCATGTCAACTTCAAGGGGAATGATTTCCAGTTCTTGCCGTTCGGGGCAGGACGAAGGATGTGCCCTGGTATAAACCTCGGAATCACCAATATCGAGCTTATGTTGGCTAATCTCATGTACCATTTTGATTGGGAACTGCCAGCCGGGGTTGAGAGAAAGGACGTTGATATGGCAGAGGTGTTTGGGCTAACCGTGCGTCGGAAGGAGAAACTGATGTTAGTTCCAAAACCACGTATGTGGCCACAAGAATAAAATATAAGCTAAATATTTTGTGTTATGTTGTTGCTAATAAATAAAGGGGAATTCCTGATTGTTGTAAATTAGTTTAGAAGGTTTTTATCAATAGCTAAATATTTTGTGTTTAGCTAAATATTTTGTGTTATGTCGTTTCAACTGCCTTTTGGTAGTCTAATTTGAGGTACATGTTTCTTTTACTTCTTGGCGGACTGGACGAGCTCCGAGGCAAGGAAAAGATCTCCAAAATCATATGACCCTTTATGAATCCTGACTGCATGCATGTCAATAATGGGCCGGTAGGTCCTGGCGTCCAACCTCCATCGACGTGCACGTCATCGGTCGGTTAGGCTTTGTGCTGGTTTTCTCCAGCGGCGGCGAGGTGATCAACGAGGTAAGGAGACCGCGGGGGGGGGGGGGGGGGGGGGGGGCGACTAGGGTTTTGCATTGGCACCTCTAGACCAAGGCACGCGTTCGTCGAGTGCTTTTCAGTTGGACCTGCATGTCGCTTTCTAATTATATTGGTTTGATACTGAAGGTCAAATTAATAAACAAGTTGAGTAGGCATTTTGGAGTGCAGAGAAGGGTTCAACTTGATTTTTAGCTCGAAAACTAAATTGTAAATGAAGTCGAATAGCTTCCCCGTATCACTGTATGCACATTGATTTGGTAATGTTAGAGGCATAAAATGGACGTAGGATAAACAAGAGCAAACAAATGACAAACGTTGCTAGTGATGATGGTGTAACATAACCTGATTAGTAGTGGTCTGGTCATATCGGCACGCGAACTACGGGAACGACTAAAAGGTCATGTTTTCGTCGTGAGGTGACTGTGACGACCTCTATCATATCCGGGTCCACTGCCGCCATCCCGTGTGGCAACTCCCATTCAAAGTGGTATAAGAGACTAGCAAGCGCAAGTTCCATATTTGCCAGCCCGAACGTCATCCCGGCGCACATCCTCCGGCCAGCCCCAAATGGTATGTACTCAAAGTCTGCCCTCTTGAAGTCAATGGTGTTGAGATCAAACCTCTCTGGCATGAACTCCTCCGCCTTGTCCCAATGCATCGGATCCCTGCCGATGGCCCAAGCACTCACAAGCATTGTAGCCCCCACTGGCACATCGAACCCGAGTACCTGGTGATGGAAAGATGCCCTAGAGGCAATAATAAAATGGTTATTATTATATTTCCTAAATCATGATAAAGGTTTATTATTAATGCTAGAATTGTGTTGACCAGAAACTTAAATACATGTGTGGATACATAAACAAATATCGTGTCCCTAGTGAGCCTCTACTAGACTAGCTCGTTGATCAAAGATGGTTAAGGTTTCCTAACCATAGACATGAGTTGTCATTTGATAACGGGATCACATCATTAGGAGAATGATGTGATGGACAAGACCCAACCGTTAGCATAGCATATAATCGTTCAGTTTATTGCTACTGCTTTCTTAATGTCAAATACATGTTTCTTCGACCATGAGATCATGGAACTCCCGGATACCGGAGGAATACCTTGTGTGCTATCAAACGTCACAACGTAACTAGGTGATCATAAAGATGCTCTACAGGTATCTCCGAAGGTGTCTGTTGAGTTGGCGTGAATCGAGATTGAGATTTGTCACTCCGTATAATGGAGAGGTATCTCTGGGCCCTCTCGGTAATACAACATCACAAGAAGCTTGCAAGCAAAGTGATTGAGGATTTAGTTACAAGATGATGTATTATGGGACGAGTAAAGAGACTTGCCGGTAACGAGATTGAACTAGGTATAGAGATACCGACGATTGAATCTCGAGCAAGTAACATACCGACAGACAAAGGGAATTGCGTATGTTGTCATAAAGGTTCAACCGATAAAAGATCTTCGTGGAATATCTAGGAATCAATATGAGCATCCAGGTCTCGCTATTGGTTATTGACCAGAGAGGTGTCTCGGTCATGACTACATAATTCCCGAACCCGCAGGGTCGCACGCTTAACGTTCGTTGACGCTAGAGTAGTATTGGGATATTTGATGAGTGGTAACCAAATGTTGTTTGGAGTCCCGGATGAGATCCCGGACATCACGAGGAGTCTCGGAATGATCGAGAGGTAAAGATTTATATATGGGAAGTCATATTTTGGGTTCCGGGAAAAGGTGCAGTTTTTTCGGTATTGTACCGTGAAGCTTCCAGAAGGTTCCGAAGGATTTCGGAGGGGTCCGGAAGTCCACAAGTGGGTCCACCACGACCCAAGGGCTAGCATGGGCTGCGGGGAGGCGCCCTGGCCTTATTGGGCTAGGTGTACCAAGTCCTCAAAAGCCCATGTGGCTAGGGAAGGCAAAAAAGGAAGGAGTCCTAGTAGGAATAGGATTGGACTTGGAGTCCAAGTCCTCTCCCCCTTAGCTGCGCCCTAGGGCTTGGAGGGGCTGTTTCCCACGCCCCTCCACCTATATATAGAGGGGAGGGGCGCCCCAAGAGGACACACCAAGCCCTTGGCGCCCCTCTCTCTCGCGTTACTCCGTAGTTCCACCGCCTCGTCCCGGCGACGCTTAGCGAAGTGTTGTGAGTGCTCCACCACCACCATCACCACCACGTCGTCGTGTTGGTTGTGATCTCATCTACATCTCCTCTCCTGCTTGCTGGATCAAGAAGGATGAGATGTCATCGAGCCGCACGTGTGCTAAACTCGGAGGTGCCTTCCGTTCGGCACTAGATCGGTTGGATCGTGATCGGATCGCGAAGAGTATGACTACATCAACCGCGTTGATAAACGCTTCCTCTTAGCGACCTACAAGGGTATGTAGATGCTCTCCCCCTCTCATAGCTATGCATCTCCATGGTTAGATCATTAATGTGCGTAGAATTTTTTTTGTTTTCCATGCAACGTTCCCCAACAGTTGCATCAGAGCCAGGTCTATGTGTAGATGATATGCACGAGTAGAACACAAAGAGTTGTGGGCGGTGATCATCATACTCCTTACCACCAATGTCTTATTTTGATTCGGCGGTATTGTTGGATGAAGCGGCCTGGACCAACCTTACATGACCATGTTCATGAGACCGGTTCCACCGACAGACATGCAACTAGTTTTGCATAAAGGTGGCTGGCGGGTGTCTATTTCTCCTACTTTAGTTGAATCGAATTTGACTGCGGCCGGTCCTTGTTGAAGGTTAAAACAACAAACTTGATAAATCACCGTTGTGGTTTTGATGCGTAGGTAAGAACTGTTCTTGCTAAATGCCCGTAGCAGCCACGTAAAACTTGCAACAACAAAGTAGAGGACGTCTAACTTGTTTTTGCAGGGCATGTTATGATGTGATATGGTCAAGATATAATGTGATATACGTTATTGTATGAGATGATCATGTTTTGTAAAAGTTACTGGCAACCGGCAGGAGCCTTATGGTTGTCTCTTTATTGTATGAAATGCAAACGTCATGCAATTGCTTTACTTTATCACTATGCGTTAGCGATAGTTGTAAAAGCAATTGTTGGCGAGACGACCACGATGCTACGATGGAGATCAAGATGTCGAGCCGGTGACGATGGAGATCATGACGATGCTTTGGAGATGGAGATCAAAAGCACAAAATGATGATGGCCATATCATGTCACATATTTTGATTGCATGTAATGTTTATCTGTTATGCATCTTATTTTGCTTAGTACGGCGGTAGCATTATAACATGATCCCTTCACTAAGTTTCGAGGTATAGGTGTTCTCCCTGAGTATGCACCGTTGCGACAGTTCGTCGTGTTGAGACACCACGTGATGATCGGCTGTGATAGACTCTACATTCACATACAACAGGTGCAAGACAGTTTTGCACATGCGGAATACTCGGGTTAAACTTGACGAGCCTGGCATGTACAGACATGGCCTTGGAACACTGGAGACCGAAAGGTCGAACGTGAATCATATAGTAGATATGATCAACATAGAGATGTTCACCATTGATGACTACTCCATCTCACGTGATGATCGGAGATGGTTTAGTTGATTTGGATCATGTATCATTTAGATGACTCGAGGGATGTCTATCTAAGTGGGAGTTCTCAAGTAATTTGATTAATTGAACTTAATTTATCATGAACTTAGTCCTCATAGTATTTGCATATCTATGTTGCAGATCAATAGCTCGCGATATAGCTCCTATATATTTTTGATATGTTCCTAGAGAAAAGTTGAAAGATGATAGTACCAATGATGCGAATTGGGTCCGTGATCTGAGGATTATCCTCATTGCTGCACCGAAGAATTATGTCCTTGATGCACCACTAGGTGAAAAACCTATTGCAGGAGCAGATGCAGATGTTATGAACGTTTGACAAGCTCGGTATGATGACTACTTGATAGTTTAGTGCGCCATGCCTTACGGCTTAGAACCGGGACTTCAAATCATTTTGAACGCCACGGAGCATATGAGATGTTCCAAGAGTTGAAATTGTTATTTCAGACTCATGCCCGTGTCGAGAGGTATGAGACCTCTGACAAGTACTTTGCCTACAAGATGGAGGAGAATAGCTCAGCGAGTGAGCATGTGCTCAGAATGTCTGGGTACTACAATCGCTTGAATCAAGTGGGAGTTGATCTTCCAGATAAGATAGTGATTGACAGAGTTCTCTAGTCACTATGACCAAGTTACTAGAACTTCATGATGAACTATAATATGCAAGGGATGACGAAAACGATTCCCAAGCTCTTCGCGATGCTGAAATCGGCGAAGGTAGAAATCAAGAAAGAACATCAAGTGTTGATGATTAACAAGACCACTAGTTTCAAGAAAAAGGGCAAGGGAAAGAAAGGGAACTTCAAGAAGAATGGCAAGCAAGTTGTCACTCTCGGGAAGAATCCCAAAGCTGGACCCAAGCCTGAAACTGAGTGCTTCTACTGCAAAGGAAATGGTCACTGGAAGCGGAACTGCCCCAAATACTTGGCGGATAAGAAGGATGGCAAAGTGAACAAAGGTATATTTGATATACATGTTATTGATGTGTACTTTAGTAGTGTTCATAGTAGACCCTGGGTATCTGATACCGGTTCAGTTGCTAAGATTAGTAACTCGAAACAGAAGTTACAAAATGAACAGAGACTACTTGAGGGCGAAGTGACGATGTGTGTTGGAAGAGATTCCAAGGTTGATAAGATCACCATCGCATACTCCCTCTACCTTCTGGATTAGTGTTGAACTTAAATAAATGTTATTTGGTGTTTGCGTTGAGCATGAATATGATTGAATTATGTTTATTGCAATACGTTTATTCATTTAAATCAGAGAATAATTGTTGTTCTATTTACATGAATAAAACCTTCTATGGTGATACACCATATGTAAATGGTTTATTGAATCTCGATCATAGTAATACACATATTCATAATATTGATGCCACAAGATGCAAAGTTGATAATGATAGTGCAACATACTTGTGGCACTGCCGTTTAGGTCATATTGGCGTAAAGCGCATGAAGAAACTCCATGCAGATGGACTTTTGGAATCACTTGATTATGAATCATTTGATACTTGCGAACCATGCCTCATGGGAAAGATGACTAAAAATCCGTTCTCTGGAACAATGGAGTGAGCTAATAACTTATTGGAAATAATACATACCGATGTATGCGGTCCGATGAGTGTTGAGGCACGCGGCGGGTATCATTATTTTCTGACCTTCACAGATGATTTGAGTAGATATGGGTATATCTACTTAATGAAACACAAGTCTGAAACATTCAAAAAGTTCAAAGAATTTCAGAGTTAAGTGGAGAATCATCATAACAAGAAAATAATGTTTCTACAATCTGATCGTAGAGGCGAATATTTGAAGTTACGAGTTTGGCCTTCATTTAAAACAATGTGGAATTGTTTCACAACTCATGCCACCTGGAACACCACAGCGTAATGGTGTGTTCGAACGTCGTAATCGCACTTTATTAGATATGGTGTGATCTATGATGTCTCTTACCGATTTACAACTATCGTTTTGGGGTTATGCATTAGAGACAGCCGCATTCACGTTAAATAGGGCACCGTCTAAATCCATTGAGACGACACTGTATGAACTGTGGTTTGGCAATAAACCTATGCTGTCGTTTCTTAAAATTTGGGGTTGCGACACTTATGTCAAAAGGCTTCAGCCTGATAAGCTCGAACCCAAATCGGAGAAGTGCGTCTTCATAGGATACCCTAAGGAAACAATTGGGTACACCTTATACCATAAATCCGAAAGCAAGATATTTGTTTCTAAGAATGGAAACTTTCTAGAGAAGGCGTTTCTCTCGAAAGAAGTGAGTGGGAAGAAAGCATAACTTGATGAGGTAACTATACGTTCTCTCGAATTGGAAGGTAGCTCATCACAGAGAAATCCATTCCTGTGATGCCTACACCAACTAGAGAGGAAGCAAATGATAATGATCATGAAACTTCAGATCAAGTTGCTACTGAACCTCGTAGGTCAACCAGAGCACGATCCACACCAGAGTGGTACGATAATGTTGTTCTGGAAGTCATGTTATTAGACCAAGGCGAACCTACAAACTATGAAGAAGCTATGATGAGCCCAGATTTCGACAGATGGCTTGAGGCCATGCAATCTGAGATAGGATCCATGCATGACAACAAAGTATGGACTTTGATGGACTTGCCCGATGATCGGCAAGCCATTGAGAATAAATGGATCTTTAAGAAGAAGACTGACGCTGATGGTAATGTCACCATCTACAAAGCTCGACTTGTCGCAAAAGGTTTTCGACAAGTTCAAGGAGTTGACTACGATGAGACTTTCTCACCCATAGCGATGCTTGTGTCCGTCTGAATCATGTTAGAAATTGCCACATTTTATGATTATGAAATCTGGCAAATGGATGTCAAAACTGCATTCCTTAATGGATATCTCAAAGAAGAGTTGTATATGATGCAACCAGAAGGTTTTGTCGATCCTAAAGGTGCTAACAAAGTGTGCAAGCTCCAGCGATCCATCTATGGACTGGTGCAAGCATCTCGGAGTTGGAATATACTCTTTGATGAGGTGATCAAAGCATATGGTTTTATATAGACTTACGGTGAAGCATGTATTTACAAGAAAGTGAGTGGGAGCTCTGTAGCATTTCTGATATTATATGTGGATGACATATTGCTGAATGGAAATGACATAGAATTTCTGGATAGCATAAAAGGATACTTGAATAAGAATTTTTCAATGGAAGACCTTGGTGAAGCTGCTTACATATTGGGCATCAAGATATATAGAGATAGAAGACGCTTGATAGGATTTTCAATGAGTACATACCTTGACAAGATTTTGAAGGAGTTCAAAATGGATCAGTCAAAGAAGGAGTTCTAGCCGGTATTGTAAGGTGTGAAGTTGAGTAAGACTCAAAGCCCGACCACGGCAGAAGATAGAGAAATAATGTAAGTCATTCCCTATGCCTCAGCCATATGTTCTATACTGTATGTCATGTTGTGTACCAAACCTGTTGTGTACCTTGCCTTGAATTTGGCAAGGGGGTACAATAGTGATGCAGGAGTAGATCACTAGACAGCGGTCAAGATTATCCTTGGAGGACTAAGGAAATGTTTCTTGGTTATGGAAGTGATAAAGGGTTCATCGTAAAGGGTTACATCGATGTAAGCTTTAACACTAATCTAGATGACTCTGAGTCTCAATCTAGATACGTATTGTAAGTGGGAGCAATTACCTAGAGGAGCTCCATGTAGAGCATTATAGACATATAAATTTGCAAAATACATACAGATCTGAATGTGGCAGACCCATTGGCTAAACCTCTCTCACAAGCAAAACATGATCACACCTTAGTGCTCTTTTGAGTGTTAATCACATGGCGATGTGAACTAGATTATTGACTCTAGTAAACTCTTCGGATGTTAGTCACATGGCCATGTGAACTACGGGTGTTAATCACATGACGATGTGAACTAGATTATTGACTCTAGTGCAAGTGGGAGACTGATGGAAATATGCCCTAGGGGCAATAATAAAATGGTTATTATTATATTTTCTAAATCATGATAAAGGTTTTATTATTCGTGCTAGAATTGTATTGACCGGAAACTTAAATACATGTGTGGATACATAAACAAATACCGTGTCCCTAGTGAGCCTCTACTAGACTAGCTCGTTGACCAAAGATGGTTAAGGTTTCCTAACCATAGACCTGAGTTGTCATTTGATAACAGGATCACATCATTAGGAGAATGATGTGATGGACAAGACCCAACCGTTAGCATAGCATATGATCGTTCAGTTTATTGCTACTACTTTCTTAATGTCAAATACATGTTTCTTCGACCATGAGATCATGCAACTCCCGGATACCGGAGGAATACCTTGTGTGCTATCAAACGTCACAACGTAACTAGGTGATCAAAAAGATGCTCTACAGGTATCTTCGAAGGTGTCTGTTGAGTTGGCGTGAATCGAGATTGGGATTTGTCACTCCGTGTAATGGAGAGGTATTTCTGGGCCCTCTCGGTAATACAACATCACAAGAAGCTTGCAAGCAAAGTGACTAGGGAGTTAGTTACAAGATGATGTATTATTGAACGAGTAAAGAGACTTGCCAGTACCGAGATTGAACTAGGTATAGAGATACTGACGATCGAATCTTGGGCAAGTAACATACCGACAGATAAAGGGAATTACGTATGTTGTCATAAAGGTTCAACCGATAAAAGATCTTCATGGAATATATAGGAATCAATATGGGCATCCAGGTCCCGCTATTGGTTATTGACTGGAGAGGTGTCTCGGTCATAACTACATAATTCCCGAACCCACAGGGTCGCACGCTTAACGTTCATTGACGCTAGAGTAGTATTGGGATATTTGATGAGTGGTAACCAAATGTTGTCCAGAGTCTCGGAATGGTCGAGAGGTAATGATTTCTATATGGGAAGTCATATTTTGGGTTCCGAAAAAAGGTGCAATTTTTTCGGTATTGTACCGGGAAGCTTCCAGAAGGTTCCGGAGGATTTCGGAGGGGTCCGGAAGTCCGCAAGTGGGTCCGCCACGACTCAAGGGCTAGCATGGGCAGAGGGGAGGCGCCCTGGCCTTATTGGGCTAGGTGCACCAAGTCCTCAAAAGCCCATGTGGCTAGGGAAGGCAAAAAAGGAAGGAGTCCTAGTAGGAATAGGATTGGACTTGGAGTCCAAGTCCTCTCCCCCTTAGCTGCGCCCTAGGGCTTGGAGGGGCTGTTTCCCATGCCCCTCCACCTATATATAAACGGGAGGGGGCACCGTGATGTTAGCCAGAACTACGTTGGTATTTCCCCAAAGAGGAAGGGATGATGCAGCACAACGACGGTAGGTATTTCCCTCAGTGAAGAGACCAAGGTTATCGAACGAGTAGGAGAACCAAGCAACACTACGTAAACATCACCTGCACACAGATAACAAATACTCGCAACCCAACGTATTAAAGGGGTTGTCAATCCCTTTCGGGTAACGGTGCCAGAAATTGGAAAACGAACATGAGAGAGTTGTAAATATTGATAGATCGAACGCCGAATAAAATAAAGTGCAGCAAGGTATTTTTGTATTTTTGGTCTACCAGATCTGAAAATAAAAGCAAAGGAAAATAGATCGCAAACACTACTGGAATCAGCTAATTTGCCATCTGCCAGCTCTTTGCCGTCTGCTAGCTGACGGCAAAGAAGCTCTTTGCCATCAGCTACCCAAAAGCGGACGGCAAAGAAACGGCAGACGGCAAAGAAGCTCTTTGCCATCTGCGAGCTCTTTGCCGTCTGCTAGCAGACGGCAAAGAATCTTTGCCGTCCGCTGGCAGACGGCAAAGAGTGAGGTGGCCCCCACCCCCCGCCCGTTTGGGAAAAACATAACGGCCCACCTCTTTGCCATCTGCTAGCAGACGGCAAAGAGGCAAAGAGGCAAAGAGGCAAAAAGGCGGACGGCAAAGAGAGGCAGACGGCAAAGAGGGCACTACCTAACGGCCCGTACCCCCCCCCCCCCCCGCCCGTTACTCACTTTCTCCTCGCCGTTCTCTCCTCCCACCCCGCCGCCGCCCGCCGCGCGCCGCCGCCCCCACCAGTCGCCGCCGCCCCACCGCCCGTCGCCCCCGCCGCCCGTCGCCCGCCGTCGCCCCACCACCCGTCGCCCCCGCCGCCCCGTCGCCCCACCGCCCCGGCCCCCGCCGCCCCGGCCCCCCTCGCGCCCCGGCCCCCCGCCGCCCCGCGCCCCACCGCCCCGGGCCCAGCCCCCCGCCGCCCCAGGCCGCCTCCTCCACCGCCCCGCCCCCCTCCTCCACCGGCCTCCTCCACCGGCCCTGCCCTAGGTGAGCCCCCCTTTTTTCTGTTTTTTTTCTTTTTAGTTTTAGTTTTAGTTTAGATTTAGTTTTAGTTGTAGTTTTAGGTTTAGTTTTAGTTTAGTTTTAGTTTTAGGTTTAGTTTAGTTTGAGGAAAGAAGAAGAAGAAGAGAAAAAGAGGAGAGGAAGAAGAAGAAGAGGAGGAGGAGAAGAAAAAAGAAGAAGAGGAAGAAGAAGAAGAAAAAAGAGGAGAGGAGGAGAAGAAGAAGAGGAAAAAGGAAAGGAAGAAGAAGAAGAGGAGGAGGAGGAGAAAAAAGAAGAAGAGGAAGAAGAAGAAGAAAAAAGAGGAGAGGAGGAGAAGAAGAAGAGGAAAAAGGAAAGGAAGAAGAAGAAGAGGAGGAGGAGAAGAAAAAAGAAGAAGAGGAAGAAGAAGAAGAAAAAAGAGGAGAGGAGGAGAAGAAGAAGAGGAAAAAGGAAAGGAAGAAGAAGAAGAGGAGGAGAAGAAAAAAGAAGAAGAGGAAGAAAAGGAAGAATAAAAGAGTTTCCAGCTGTGCTTCCTGGGAGCTGACCCATTTGGTCAATTTGCCTACAGTGGCAGACGGCAAAGAGTAAAAGAGTTTGCCGTCAGCGGCGGACGGCAAAGGCCTGCCATGTAGTGACGTGTAGATGACATCATATGGCAGACGGCAAAGGCACTAGAAAGTTTGCCGTCCGCGGCGGACGGCAAAGGCCTGCCGTTAGCCACTTAACGGACTGAGAGCACAATTATTGCCGTCCGCCCTCTTTGCCTTCAGCCGCCAGGAAGCAGACGGCAAAGCAGCTGTTTACCGTAGCCTACTTTGCCGGAGCCTTTTGCCGTCCGCGGCTAACGGCAAAGGCCTTTGCCGTCCGCCGTTCGTGCCTTTGCCGTCCGCCGTGGCAGACGGCAAAATAGCTGTTTCCTGTAGTGAAAGGCAAATATAATAAAGAAGAGACCCGGGGGCCGTAGATTTCACTAGTGGCTTCTCTCGGGAAAAATAGCAAACGGTGGGTAAACGAATTACTGTTGGGCAATTGATAGAACTTCATATAATCATGATGATATCCAGGCAATGATCATTATATAGGCATCACGTCCAAGATTAGCAGACCGACTCCTGCCTGCATCTACTACTATTACTCCATGTCGACCGCTTTCCAGCATGCATCTAGTGTATTAAGTTCATGGAGAAATGGAGTAATGCATCTAGTGTGTTGGTTCCCCTTCTGTCATTGGGATCAAGCACCGTAAGATCGAACCCAGCACAAAGCACCTCTTCCCATTGCAAGATAAATAGATCAAGTTCGCCAAACAAAACCCAAATATCGGAGAAGAAATACGAGGCTATAAGCAATCATGCATATCAAAGAAGACTCAAATAACTTTCATGGATAAAAAGATAGATCTGATCATAAACTCAAAGTTCATCGGATCCCAACAAACACATCGCAGAAAGAATTACATCATATGGATCTCCAAGAGACCATTGTATTGAGAATCAAATGAGAGAGAGAGGAATCCATCTAGCTACTAACTACGGACCCGTAGGTCTACAAAGAACTACTCACGCATCATCGGAGAGGCACCAATGGATATGATGCACCCCTCCGTGATGGTGTCTACATTGGATCTGGTGGTTCTAGCCTCTGCGGCGGTTGGAATTGATTTTCGTCGACTCCCCTAGGATTTCTGGAATATTGGGGTATATATAGATCAAAGAGGCGGTCCGGGGGCACCCGAGGTGGGCACAACCCACCAAGGCGCGCCTGGGCCTCCAGGCGTGCCCTGGTGGGTTGTGCTCCCCTCAGAGCACCCCCAAGCGCTTCTCCGGCCCACAAGATATCTTCTGGCCCAAAAATATCCACAAAAAGACTCGCTGCGTTTGCGCTCCGTTTGATATTGATTTCCTGCAATGTAAAAAACATGCAGAAAACAGCAACTGGCACTTGGCACTATGTCAATAGGTTAGTACCAAAAAATGATATAAAATGAGTATAAATGATTGTAAAACATCCAAGAATGATAATATCACAGCATCGAACAATCAAAAATTATAGATACGTTGGAGACGTATTAGCATCCCCAGGCTTAATTCCTATTTGTCCTCGAGTAGGTAAATGATAAAAACAGAATTTTTGATGTGGAATGCTGCCTAACATGTCATCTCATATTCTTTTCTTTATAGCATGGACATTTAGACTTCTATATGATTCAAAGCAATAGTCTAGTTTTGACATGAGACTTAAATACTCAAGCATATCAACAAGCAACCATGTCTTTCAATATCAACGCTAAAATAAGTTATCCCTAGCCCATCATGCTCAATCATTGATCCATTCATGAAACACAGTCGCATATTAGCTACACCCAATGCTCAAGTACGATCATAGTGCCCCTAGTTGGTGCTTTATAAGAGAAGATGGAGACTCACATTAAAAATAAAAATTGTATAAAGTAAAAGAAAGGCCCTTCGTGGAGCGAAGTAGGGATTTGTAGAGGTGCCAGAGCTCAAAGCTAAAAACTTAGAGATAAAAATATTTTGAGAGGCATAGTTTTCCCACCAACGAAAATGACTTAGATCTCCCGAACACTTTCCATGCTAGATATATCATAGGCGGTTCCCAAACAGAAAATAAAGTTTATTCCTTTTTCAACCATACTTTCACTTTCCATGGCTAGCTGTATCCCCGGTTGCCCTCCATACCAACACTTTCCAAGGAATTTATTAATTGACAACATAAAGTAAATTCATTTTTTTCATTTCAGGACTGGGCATCCCTAATACCTTTGCCTTACTCTCGTGCAATGACAAGTGAATAAACACTCATCGTGATAATAACAAATCTAGCATGGAAAATATTGGCTACCCCTCACCGCCTCGTGTGCGGTATGAGCACACAAAAGAGCAATTTATTTTGAAAATTAGAGATGGCACATACAAATTTGCTTAGAATGGCAAAAGAATACCGCATATAGGTGGATATAGTGGACTCATGTGGCAAAACTAGTTTAAAGGATTTTGGATGCAAAAGTAGTGATCATACTTAGTGCAAAATGAAGGCTAGCAAAAGATTGAGAAGCGACCAACCAAGAAACGAATAATCTCATAAGCGAGCATTGAGCATAATTAACACCGAATAATGCACCACAAGTAGGATGTAATTTCATTGCATGACTATTGACTTTCGTGCTTGCATAGGGAATCACAAACCTTAACACCAATATTCTTAATAAAGCATAATTACTCATCAACATGACTCACATATCACATCATCATATCTCAAAACTATTACAAGGAATCAAGTTTATTTTGTCCAATGATCTTCATGAAAGTTTTTATTATATCCTTCTTGGATACACTCTGGGACTAATTTTAATGTGTTGCTTTTGATAAGCTCAAACAAATATAAGTGAAGATCATGAGCATAAAATTTCTTTCTCTCAAAATAATTTAAGTGAAGCAACTGGGAATTTCTTAAAAAAATACTAACTCTCAATAAATCTAAGTGAAGCATGGGAGCATTTCTTCAAAAATAACAAAGCACACCGTGCTCAAAAAGATATAAGTGAAGCACTAGAGCAATTCCATAGCTCATAAAAATTTAAGTGAAGCATAGAGAGCAATTCTAACAAGTCATGGCATAATTTTGGCTCTCTCAAATAGGTGTGTCCAGAAAGGATTCAAGACTTAAAACACAAACCAAAACAAGCAAAGACTCATATCATAAAATACGCTCTGAGCAAAACTCATAATATGTGACGAATTAAAAAATAGCTCCGAGTAAAATACCGATGGTCGTTAGAAGAAAGAGGGGATGCCACCCGGGCATCCCCAAGCTTAGTTGCTTGCTTCTCTTTGGATAATAGCTTGGGATGCCATGGGCATCCCCAAGCTTAGGCTCTTCTTACTCCTTATTCCTTCATCCATCGTAATATCACCCAAAACTTGAAAACTTCAATCACAAAAAAACTCAACAAAACCTTCGTGAGACCCGTTAGTATAAAAAAATCACTATTATAAGTATTGTTGCAAACCAATTCATATTTTATTTTTGCATTATATCTACTGTATTCCAACTTTTCTATGGCAAAAATTCATCAAAGAAAACTATAGAATCATCAAAACAAGCACACAACTCAAAGAAAACAGAATCTATCAAAAACATAATAGTCTGTAGCAATCTGGATATTTCGAATACTTCTGTAACTCCAAACATTCTGAGAAATTTGGACTACCTGAGCAATTTTTATATTAATCTTCTGCAAAAAGAATCATATCAAAAGCACGTTTCTATGATTTATGAAAATTATTTTCGTGACTGCAAAAGTTTCTGTTTTTCAGCAAGATCAAACAACTATCACCCAAGAAGATCCTAAAGGCTTTGCTTGGCACAAACACTAGTTAAAACACAAAAAACACAATCATAACAGTAGCATAATTTTGCAAACACTCAAGAACAAAAAGCAAAAAACAAAAATAAATTTTATTCATTGGGTTGCCTCCCAACAAGCGCTGTTGTTTTACGCCCTTAGCTAGGCATAAAGCAAGGATCTAAGTTTTGTCATCTTTGTTTCTAGATCCATAAGATGCCCTCATGATTGATTCATATGGTGGCCTAATTCTTGTTCTAGGGAAGTGTTCCATTCCCTTCCTTAGTGGAAATTGAAATTTAATATTGCCTTCTTTCATATCAATCACGGCACCGATAGTGCGTAAAAACGGTCTACCAAGAATAATTGGACAAGACGAATTGCAATCAATATCAAGAACAATAAAATCTATGGGCACATAATTCCTATTTGCAATAATAAGAATATCATTAATTCTTACCATAGGCTTTTTAATAGTAGAATCCGCCAAGTGCAAATTTAAAGAACATTCTTCAATATCGGTGAGACCAAGCACATCACATAAAGATTTCGGAATTGTAGAAACACTAGCACCCAAGTCACATAAAACAAAACACTCATAATTTTTAATCTTGACTTTGATAGTAGGTTCCACTCATCATGTAATTTTCTAGGAATTGAAACTTGTAATTCCAACTTTTCTTCCAAAGCTTTCATCAAAGCATCAACAATATGTTTAGTAAAAGCTATATTTTGTTCATAAGCATGGGGTGAATTCATCATGGATTGCAACAAATAAATACAATCAATCAAAGAGCAACTATCATAATTAAAGTCTTTGTAATCCAAAAGAGTGGGCACATCACCAGTTAAAGTCTTGACCTCTTCAAACCCACTTTTATCAATTTTATCAACAAGAGTTTCACCCTCCGAATTATCGGGATGCCTTCTAGCTAAAGTTAAATCTTCTCCAATCCCTTTTTCATCAATCTTAATTTTACTAAACAAGGAATCAATAGAAGAAACACCAATCATTTTAAGATCTTCATCACTTTTATGAAAATACTCACTAGAAAACGCTTTTTCTAAGAATTCTCTTCTAGCTCTAAGCATAGCGGTTCTTTTCTTACTTTCATCCATAGAAACATAAAGAGCTTTAATTGATTCCTCAACCTTAGGCACACAAATTTTCAACTTGAGATTTTCTACATCATGAGAAATTCTATCAACACTTCTAGACAAATCATCAATCTTATTCAACTTTTCTTCTATGGTAGTGTTGAAAACTTTTTGCGCGTTGATAAATTCTTTAATATTATTCTCAAGATCAGAGGTGTTCCTATTATTATAATAAGAAGGATTTCCACAGGAATTACCATAAGTATTAGAGGAATTACTGGGGAAAGGCCTAGGATTAAAATTTCCTCTATAAGCATTGTTATTGAAATTATTTCGCGAGATAAAATTCACATCTATGGCATCACTATTCTGCTCAATCAAAGTAGACAAAGGCACATCATTAAAATCAATAGGAGCACTTTTACTAGCAACCAATTTCATAAGAGCATCAACTTTTTCACTCAAAGAAGAAATTTCTTCAACTGAATTAACTTTTTCACTAGTAGGAGCTCTTTCGGTATGCCATTGTGAATAATTTGCCATGATATTATCAAGCAATTTGGTGGCTTCACCCAAAGTAATTTCCATAAAAGTACCACCCGCGGAGGAATCTAAAAGATTACGAGACACAAAATTCAACCCCGCATAAAAATTTTGTATGATCATCCAAAGATTTAACCAATGAGTTGGGCAATTCCTTAGCATCATTTTCATCCTTTCCCAAGATTGTGAAACATGCTCATGTTCAAGTTGCTTCAAATTCATGATCTGGGTTCTAAGGTAAATAATTTTTGCGGGCGGAAAATACTTAGTGATAAAAGCATCTTTGCACTTATTCCAAGAATTGATACTGTGGCGAGGCAACGAAGAAAACCAAATTTTTGCATGATCTCGCAAAGAAAATGGAAATAATTTCAACTTCACAACATTGTTGTCCACATCTTTTTTCTTTTGCATATCGCATAATTCCACGAATGTGTTAAGATGGGACGCAGCATCCTCATTAGGAGTACCGGAAAATTGATCTTTCATAACAAGATTCAGCAAAGCAGTATTAATATCACAAGACTCCGCACTAGTGGCGGGAGGAGCAATCGGAGTGCCAATAAAATCATTGTTGTTGGTATTTGAGAAATCACACAACTTGGTGTTCTCTTGAGTCATCGTGACTATGCAACAAGATTGCACTCAAAAACAGATCCGGCAAGAAAACGGCGAACGAGAAAGAGGACGAATAAAACGGCATTTTTTTGTGAAGTGGGGAGAGGAAAACGAGAGACAAATGACAAATGATGTAAACTGCGAGGAAATTAGATTTGTGATTAGAAATCTGGTAGATGTTGATGATGTCTCCCCGGCAACGGCACCAGAAATTCCTGTTGATGTCTGCTAGAACAACGTCGGTATTTTCCCAAAGAGGAAGGGATGATGCGGCACATCGACGGTAGGTATTTCCCTCAATGATGAGACCAAGGTTATCGAACCAGTAGGAGAACCAAGCAACACTACGTAAACAGCACCTGCACACAGATAACAAATACTCGCAACCCGGCGTATTAAAGGGGTTGTCAATCCCTTTCGGGTAATGGTGCCAGAAATTGGCAAACGGACGTGAGAGAGTTGTAAATATTGATAGATCGAACGCCGAATAAAATAAAGTGCATCAACGTATTTTTGTATTTTGGGTTTAATATATCTGAAAATAAAAGCAAAGGAAAATAGATCACAAAGGCAAATATAATAAAGACGAGACCCGGGGGCCGTAGATTTCACTAGTGGCTTCTCTCGAGAAAAAATAGCAAACGGTGGGTAAATGAATTACTGTTGGGCAATTGATAGAACTTCAAATAATCATGACGATATCCAGGCAATGATCATTATATAGGCATCACGTCCAAGATTAGTAGACCGACTCCTACCTGCATCTACCACTATTACTCCACACATCGACCGCTATCCAGCATGCATCTAGTGTATTAAGTTCATGGAGAAACGGAGTAATACAATAAGAACGATGACAAGATGTAGACAAGATCTATTTATGTAGAAATAGACCCCATCTTGTTATCCTTAATGGCAACGATACATACGTGTCGGTACCCCTTCTGTCACTGGGATCAAGCACCATAAGATCGAACCCATCACAAAGCACATCTTCCCATTGCAAGATAAATAGATCAAGTTGGGCAAACAAAACCCAAATATCGGAGAAGAAATACGAGGCTATAAGAAATCATGCATATAAGAGATCAAAGAAGACTCAAATAACTTTCATGGTTAAAAAGATAGATCTGATCATAAACTCAAAGTTCATCGGATCCCAACAAACACACCGCAAAAAGAGTTACATCATATGGATCTCCAAGAGACCATTGTATTGAGAATCAAACAAGAGATAGGAATCCATCTAGCTACTAACTACGGACCTGTAGGTCTACAAAGAACTACTCACGCATCATCGGAGAGGCACCAATGGATATGATGCATCCCTCCGTGATGGTGTCTAGATTGGATCTGGTGGTTCTGGACTCTGCGGCGGCTGGAATTGATTTTCGTCGACTCCCCGAGGATTTCTGGAATATTGGGGTATTTATAGAGCAAAGAGGTGGTCCAGGGGGCACCCGAGGTGGGCACAACCCACCAGGGCACGCCTGGGCCTCCAGGCGCACCCTGGTGGGTTGTGCTCCCCTCGGAGCACCCCCCGGGCGCTTCTCCGGCCCACTGAATGTCTTCTGGTCCAAAAAAATCCTCAAAAAGTTTCGTTGTGTTTGGACTCCGTTTCATATTGATTCTCTGCGATGTAAAAAACATGCAGAAAATAGCAACTGGCACTTGGCACTATGTCAATAGGTTAGTACCAAAAAATGATATAAAATGACTATAAATGATTATAAAACATCCAAAAATGATAATATAACAGCATGGAACAATCAAAAATTATAGATACGTTGGAGACGTATCACGCCCCAAGAGGACACACCAAGCCCTTGGCGCCCCTCTCTCTCCCGTTACTCCGTAGTTCCACCATCTCATCCCGGCGACGCTTAGCGAAGCGCTGTCAGTGCTCCATCACCACCATCACCACCACACCGTCGTGTTGGTTGTGATCATATCTACTTCTCCTCTCCCGTTTGCTGGATCAAGAAGGATGAGACGTTATCGAGAGCCGCACGTGTGCTAAACTCGGAGGTGCCGTCCGTTCGGCACTAGATCGGTTGGATCGTGATCGGTTCGCGAAGAGTACGACTACATCAACCGCGTTGATAAACGCTTTCGCTTAGCGATCTACAAGGGTGTGTAGATGCTCTCCCCCTCTCATAGCTATGCATCTCCATGGATAGATCATTGCGTGTGTGTAGAATTTTTTTGTTTTCCATGCAACGTTCCCCAACACCTGGCATGGCGAGCAGCACTCCCATGGTAGCAGCAGTGGCAACAACGGGTGCAACCGAAGAGTTTCTTTGATAACCGTGTAGAAGTAGAGCAGATTCTTTAAGCTCTCCTCTGTTGCTCCGCCTTGCTCCTTGAACACTTGACGGACTTCCCCCTGCACCTTTTGCATCACCCTTGGGTTCTTCAAGAGCTCGGACATAGCCCATTGCAGCACCGTTGCTGATGTTTCACTACCAGCAACGAATAGATCATGCAAGCAATGCCATGAACCTCTTCGGTGCGCGACATATACTCCATGTGTATTGAAGTGGTAGTGTTGTGTAGTCGGTCGTAACTAACTTACCGCCATCACCGCTTTGATGATATGTGTGGTGAGTAGGGCTGCAAGAAAAGCTCGAGGCTCGTGAGCCGCTCGAGATCGATTCGTATTTTGACTCGACTCGAGATCGACTCGAAAAGAAATGAGCTGAGGATGAACATTTTATGTAGCTCGATAGTAAAATGAGTTAATCTTGAGCCAACACTGGCTCGCTCGATTTTAGCTCGATAGCTCGATGTCATATAACTATATTAAATAATCTTGATGTATATTTAAAGAAAATAGGATGATTTATTGCCATATATGTTGTGTGCAATTTTTCACAATTTTACATAGAGGAAACATGGAGGCCTAATTAAACAGGAGAAATTTAGCCTCAATTTGGTGCGTGATTAGTCATGTGTCAAATATCCATTTATTCTCAGCCAAAGTTTAAGAGTAGACGCACCTCCATTTTTCTATCTTTCTAGTTCATTGATCCCTACTTATCAAGTGCTAGCCGTTAGTTGAGAGAGAATAAGTCAAATTCTATAGTGGTTTTCTATGTTGTGTTGTTGGCTATAATGTTTAAAAAACTGCCTTAGATTTACTCATAAAATCATCTTATTATTTAGCTCGAAACTAGCTCGAGATCGGCTCGAGATCGATACAAGCTGAGCGCGAGCCACTTTCTATGGCTTGACCTTGAACTTTACTCAGTTTGAGCTCGCTCGAATTTTAGTACAATCTGAGCTGAGCCTAGTCCAACTCGCTCGAACTCGACTCGTTTGCAGCCCTAGTGGTGAGAGGGAACTCCAAGGAGTCATCTTCTTTCTGGATTCTCAAGAGCACATCAACCAAGTCCTCCTCCTTGTCGGTTGTGGCTCCTAATGGCGCTTGGTGCTCTTGGATGATGGTTTCCATGAAACCCATCATTGCTTGGTTGTGTTGCTTCACCAGTTGTGGCTTCCGGCTGACGAGCATGGCTAACCTTGATGACGGATAGAGGTCCGGCAAGCCGGGCCTCGAGAATAGCTCGATACCTTCTCCCATTAGCCGAAGGAATGTCTCCCGGTCCTTGAACCGGCTCCCTATGATGGTGTGCACCGTCGAGTCATTGACATACGATGACAATAGAGTGCTAAGGTTCACTGCAGCCCCCGGTGTTGCCGTTGTGGTCGACACTGCCTGGAGGAGGTGCTGGACCTCCTGCTCGCCGATGCCTCTCGAGGACTGCACGCGTCGGGTGCTGAGTAGCTCCACGGTGCAAATCTTGCGGAGCTGCCTCCAGGCGCTGCCGTAGGGCGCGAAGATGAGCCCCTCTGAGCCGTCAACAAGGGTTAGCCGCTTGATCCTGCTGATGGGGCGCGTCGCAAAGGACACGTCATGTGTCCTCATGGGCCGCCTCTGCCGACGAGGCGACCACCACGGGCAAGTCACGGAGGCGGAGCAGCATCAGCGGGCCATGTCGTCGGGCAAGGTCGCGCAGCCTGTGGTGCGGAAGCTTGCCCATCATGTGGTGCAAGTGGCCGATGATCGGGAGCGCCCATGGCCCGGGCGGAGGCCTGGGCCCGGCTTCACGGCGCGCCGAAAGGATGAAGTAGGCCAACGGGATGATGACTAGTACAAGTGCAAGCAAGAGATTATGGTGGCTTGCGTCCATTTTTTGGGTGGGAGAGTGTCCAACTGGAAATGCACCATCACAGGTTCATAAGAAGAGATGGATTGGGTACTTTTGCCGGTGCCGGCCATTATATGGTACTAGTATGAAATTATTTCCCAAGTGCCGGCCATTGGCCATCATATAGTACGTTTGCAGCTGCCAGCATTATTGAGCAGTAGTAATTAATTTAGTGCCTACTTGGATCTGCTCACTGATAAACAGCAATCTTTTCTCTAATTTGACCTGAGTTCTTGCCCTGAAAGTTGTTGAGATGGTTGCCTCAAGTTTACATCATTGCAATGTTTTACTTCTCATAAAAAAACCAACATGTGGAGTAAAAGCCAAAGAAGTGGCTGCTGAGATGTTAGTTGGTCAACTCCCACACCTGTCCTTTTGTCCTATCGTTAGAGGAATCTGAAAGAAATATCTGATAAGCATCGTGCTCGACGACTTTTGTTTCTTCATTTCAAACAAGCACAGCATCCCAGTCACAGGGCAATGTCCTATATTTTTTTTCTTCATACAGGAATTATTATAACAAGTAATTAAGAGTAGTATTGTTGAGATTTACAAAAGAAAATCTATGAGCCCCTCAATTTGTTTTACTGTGAGCACATTAATATTACTCTTGTTGTAAATACATATGTTGTTTTCCCTCTCAATGATGAATATAATCCCGGAATGCAACTAAAGTATATATTATTTTACATGGTATGTTCTTTTTTCAAGAATATGCACGAGCATGTGTACCATCTATTATAGATAGAAAAAAACGCTAGAAACCCATTACAAGCTCCACGCAAAGATTACAAACGTAGCGAGGACACGCCCACCTGCACAACGTTGGAATGAGGTATTGCTCAACGTGTTGCCCACTCAGCGCCCCAAGAAAGGATGCACAAAGATCGCATCTAAGTAGGCCGGCAGCTACCCAGGCAGACCCCTCGTTCTTGATGTTGAAGATGATCATCATGGCCGATGGAGTTGCACCATCAAACAGCACTTCATTGCGGTGTTTCCAGATCTCCCAATGAACCAGAATAATGATGGATCTCATATTGCGCCACTCTGTCCTAGCAACTTTGGAAGTACACCAATCGATCAAGTTGTCGTCGGGCGTAGGTGTCCAGTCCGGCTTGCCCCAAGTGGACAGGGCAGCATACCAAACCTACGCCATGACACAAGTGATGAGTAAGTGGTTCATGGTCTCTTGTTGTTGATCACACAATGGGCACATAGGTTGGTGTGGTAGTCCATGGCGTGCAAGTCTATCGGATGTCCAACAACGATTCCACATCGCTAGCCAGGTGAAGAAGCGGCAGTTTAGCATGGCACGTGACTTCCAAGTGAACTCCGCAGCAGGCGCCACTTCTCTCCTTACAAATTTTGCATTGTATGCAGACCGCGGCGAGTATTCGCCATCCGGCTCCCATGCCCACTTGAGGATGCCTCGTACACCCGCATTGTAATGTTTGTATATTCAACCTGGCAGGGGCGAATCCACGTACAGCACAGTGGGGGCGAATGCCCCCACTCGATTTTTTGGCCCATTTGTACTAGGCCCATATCATACAAAGTTGCCCCCACTCAGCCTGCAGTGTTTGCCCCCGCTCAGCTTACTTTTTTCTGCTTATTTTCCTTTAGCCCATGTATGAGAAACAAGGACTCAGCCCATCAAGCCTGCTAAGCAGCCTAGCAGAACATACGTAACTAGGAAACGTGAGATGTGTTCCTAAAAAAGAGAGGAAATGTGAGATCTTCTGGAAAACAAAATTAGGAAATGTTTAGACGAAGATGCGACCCAGCCGCCATGCTGCCTGCAGCCTTGCCTAGCCATGCCCTCGCCAGATCACCTCCGGTGACTAATTCTTTTAGTCCTTTCAACTTTAAAGATCGCTGCCTCTGCGGGGATCTCCGTGCTATTGATGCAACACCAATGAGGTAAGTATTAGGGTTCTTCATCAGTTCCTCTTTCTTATTTTCTGTTATAATTTCTAAATTCTTGTTCCTTTCCTATTTCTTTGTTAAGAACAAAGTGAGCGAACATTTTGTGAGCCATAGCCTTATTTGCTTGATAGACAAGAAATCTTAATGAGTGATAGTTCTTTCAGGGATAATGATGTGATAGTTAAAACATGAAAGATCGTTGTCGGAGGAAAGAAAAAGGTAATGTGGTAAAACATTTTCTTATTTGTCAATGTTTTTATGTTGCATTCTGTCTTAATTTTAGCTTCGTTTTTGTATAACTTTTGGGCTAGAAAAATTATCCAGGAAGATAGGTGATTTCTTTTGCAATTTAGGAACACAAATATCAATATATCTCAGGTCATTTTGTCTAAAGTGATTAGTTTACCTTGACTTTTGCTATGAAATGGACTTTGTTTTTTGTGATGGAATTATCTTAATAAAACATATTATTTTTCGGTGTTGCTTCTTATTCACTATATACAATATGGTTGTGTGTGGTCAATCTTTGTAAATGTTCTGGCTATAAGCTTCTATACATCTTTGCCCCCTCTCAATTTTAATCCTGGCTCCGCCCCTGCAACCTGGTATGATTGAGTACAAGCATATTGTAAATGGCCAGAGCTAGCTTATGAGTTTGTGAGTTGTATTTTGAATGGATGAAATATCCACGTTTTGTACGGCAAAGTGTTGGTAGATGAAAGTGCTTTCCCAAGGCTTGTTGTTTTACTGCAAATATGGACATAAAAACTGGATTACGTTCTTGCTTCAAGTTCCCATGCAATCCACCGGTCTTTGTTCCCGAGTGGGTTCTCACGAGCTTATTGTTCGATCTTGTATTCAATGATAGTTGGTACTGACCATGGGGCTCGGCAAGACGTCACATCCATGAGAACCTTGAGCGTCTTTTGACACTCGGTGAGTGAACATGCCACCGAAAGCAAGAACGAATGCAAAGACAAAGACGAATACCAAGAAGACCATGAGGGCGTGGAGGCCGAAGGTGCCATATCTCCGGGGGGTGGCGCAAACCGACACGAATAGCACAACAACAACCAGAGCTCGTGCGGTCGCAACATTCCTTCCTAGTAGTGATTTCCCACATGTTGGGAGGCAACTCTTGAGGTTCTAGTGGTTGATCTGGGCGGGATGATGTTGTGGATCGATTTGGCTTGTGTTGTCGGGTTGCTGGAGGTGTCCAATTTCATCTTTCTCCATGATGCCATCCTCTTGTATATAGGTGCTTCATACAGACAGTAGCCTTGCCCATCTCTGAGCATGGCTTGTGTTCGGTATTTGTGGTTTTTTTTAGGGAAGTTCAGTTTTGTTTTGGGTTAGTTTCTGTTTTATTATTAAAGAGTTGTCTTCAGTTTGACTGCAACCGTGTCGATTGGGCTTCTTCCAAATAGGTTCATGGGCCTATCAGATTGTTTCGTGGCAAGTGGGCTGTCATGCATAACGAGCGAGGGCGTGTTCGGGAGCCATCCATGGCCGAAAAATCCTCAACTCCATCTCCACGAATCCTTGGCCAGCTTCTCACTCGCGATCCGGAGCGGGGAGCACCTATACAGCGCAGTACGCGCCGGCAGCCACGGGAGCGCGTACCCTCCCTTCTCGCCCGCGCGCTCACATGGGCCGGCACATATGCGGGGCGGGGAGCCCCTTGTTTTTTCCCCTTCTTTTCCTGCTTACGCTTTATTTTATTTTTAAAATGAATTTAGGATTTCAGAAAAAGTTGCAAAATGTCCAATTGTTTGTGAATTCAAAAATTGTTCACGATTTGAAGTTTATTCAGGAAATGACAAATTCTCACGGATTCAAAAAATGATTGCAATTTCAAAAATAATGGTCGTCTACTCAAAAATTGTTCAGGAATTCTAGAATAATGTTCACAATATTCAAAAAAATCAAGAATTTTGGAAAATGTTCACAAATTTAAACAAATATTCACAAAATTCAAAAAATGTTCTCTGTTTCAAGAACGATTAAGGAACTAAAAAAATGTTCGTCAAAAACAAATAATGTTTCTGAATTTCAAAAATTGTTCAGAAATTTCAAAAAATGTTCACCGTTTCCAGAAAAATGTACACAATTTCAAGGAATGTTCGTGAATTTGAAACAAAATCATGATTTTAAAAAATGTTCACGGATTTAAAAAATGTTCTCTTTTTAAAAACAATGTTCAGGAATTTGTTAAAAATGTTCGACAATTTGAGAAATGTTCATAATTTCGAAAAATGTTCACAATTTAAGAAGGTTTGTTCGTAAAATTGATACATGGCCGAACTTTTCTAGAAAAGGTGAAAATAAGGAAAAAACGAAAATCAGAATATTATAGAAAAGAAAAAAAGAAAAAAATAATCATAAAAGTAAAAATAAAAAGGAAATGCAGAAGAAAAAACCGGAAGAGATAAACAAGAAAAAAACGGTTTTGGGAGGTTTGAGGAATCCCTATATTGGCTGGTCCAAAAAGCTGCAGACGCTCAGGGGTGGTACGCGCCAACTCTAGCGGGCGAGGGCATCACAACCGGAGCCAAAGACCGTTCAGCGTTGGGAACCTCCTGACGAGGGATGGGTAAAGATCAACTCCGACGACGCGGTCTCAAGTCATGGAGACAAAGGAGGAGGCGGTGCGGTATTCAGAGACCACAATGGAGCTTTTATAGCTGGTATGTGCCATTTCTTCCCACATATCGTTGATCCTGAGATGGTGGAAGTACTGGCCTGCAGGAGAGCTGTACAGGAGGCGATCAATCTTCATATTCAGAGAGCTCATGTCGAGCTGGACAACCAAGCTGTGTTCCTGATGCTTAATAGTCCGGAGAAGAGCTTATCCGTTGTAGGACCATGGGTGCAGGACATCAAGGCGATGCTAAACACTTTGGTGGACGCCAAGGTTTCGTGGGTGCGTCGTTCCGGGAATGTAGCCGCTCATAAACTTGCTAAAGTAGGTGTAGGAGATAATCGGTCGGAGCTTTGGGTGGGTTCCCCACCAGACTTCTTGCTCGATGTAATTGCAGACGAGATCCCTAGCTTTGTTTAAATAAAGCGGCATGATTTCCCCTCAAAAAAAAAACTCTAGCGGGCGACCTATGCGCCATAGGGATCGCCTCCGGAGCGAACGAACCGTTCGGCTACACAGCTCCTCGCTCTCACAAGGGAAGCCCATAAAATCGCCCCTATCTGGCCCATCGGGAGCAGGCTGCCATTCCAAACGGTGTGAGAAAGTGGGGTTGGACCATTGGCCTGGTTGTTTTTTTATTATTATTGAAATGCCATTGGCCTGGTCGCTGTTTAGCGAGGGGTGGTTCGAGTCAAGGGGAGGAGTTATTCAGCGATTCTCAAAAAGAAAAAGAAAAATATTACCAACACCAATTGAGAAAGAAAGAAAAAAAAGGCTGAGTGTGCTCTATAGTGGAGCTGCACAACAGCAATTTAAGGAGAAAAAGGCCACCACACCAATATTTTCTTTTGTGGCATACTTTAAATAATGTTTGTTGTGCATGCAAAATTTCATCACGAAATCACACTGATGGAAGTCGTGGACAAAAAATAAAATCAGAGCTCCAATATGGGTTTGAAAGTAACATTTTCAAAGCATCAATTTTGTTTTTTTTACCATGCCTTCCTCTAATGTCATCTCGTAATGAAATTTTGCATGCACAACAAACATTTATTAAAGTATGCCACAAAAAATCAATTTTTTTTGAAATGTTTTCCTATTTTATTTATTTTACTATTCACACCAGGAGCATTTGAGCCCAGGTGCAAAAGCTCCACTTCCAAAGCATCAAAAGGCTCTTAAATCCAAAAGCATCTACTATCTGTAACTCTATAGCATCAAATGCCCTCCTGAGGATGATGATGGTAAAAATCTTGTCATCTACCCATTCAGTTGATTCATAACTTGCTGGAATACACTACCTTCTGAGTTTTGACACTACCATCAGTACAATAATATCATTGACAATGCAGTTACTCTCCGGCAACACAAAAAAGTGCGGGGAAATGACACTTGACAGATACTCCCTCCGTCCCAAAATAACCGTCGCAGATTCAGTACAACTTTAGTACAAAGCTGTATTCAGTCAGCGACACATATTTCCGGATTGACGGAGTATAACATAAGGCTACACAATTAGTGTAAGCTGAAAGAATACAGCAAAGTTTCAATTCACTGTACTGTATACATAAATACAAACCATGGAAGGAACAAAATACAATCTATCTACAGATATGTATACTGCTTACTACGGCCAAAGTGAAGGTAAAGAATGCCTTCGAGAGATGATTTATTTGCCCTAGACTGATGTTATAGTTAGCATCCCTATCGGTATTTTTCTACAAACATTACAGGAAAAAAATTAAGAGTAAAATGGATGTATCTAGCACTGAAATACGTCTAGATACATCCATTTGAGCGACAACTAATATGGGACGGAGGGATATTAGTGTTGGCACCACTGAATTGGTAAATTTTATTTTCAACATACCATAAGATAAGCACATCACCATTGCTTAGTGTCAATCATGCAAGGGAAGCTAGAAAAGCAGGCATCATACTGATACAATACAGAATTGATGAACTAAATTTTTGAAAAGGAATGTTTTTGTATAGATTGATCTCTTCCCCTTGCAGCTATAAGTATTTTCCCCTTTCATGCTTTTTGAACCCAGGGGCAAAACCACTACCCAAAGACAGGGGATTTGTCAGATTCATACCCTTGGAGATCCCCATGAGCGAAAAATGGAGTCGAGTTCAACCATCCTGATTACCGTGGTGCCAGAAATAAAGTGTGTGCTTGACTTGAGCATAAATGTGGATGTCTAATTTCTTACGGAAATGTGCTATCCATATAGGACAACCTATTTAGAGGATGAAAAGAGTAACCTATGTGTCATACTGTACAAGAATAAAAAGGTCAATGATGCATCAAAGGAACACAAGGGGCAAAGCAATTACCTGCGAGCAATTACTCCAGCACTCTTTTGGTTAAAGAACAGAAACTATGTTTGAATCTGTATAATAAAATACCATAACCAGATTCTCCGTGAATAATTCAGTTCACCTACAACAGGAAGTAAAAAACCAAATATGTATTGTACAGTTGGAAGGTAATGAGAAACAGGATATACATTAAACATCTCGTCACCAAATTTGCAAGTTTCAACTTGAAAGCAAACAAATCATTTTCAATGCCAACTTGCAAAAGATTGTGTAGAGGACAGGGGAAATCCTCTCCTCCCTTATTCTAAAAAACTAGACAGAAAAGGTAATGACGGTTTGCAATAATGAATGAATTACTAAAGGTCAGTAGCAGAAGTATTGTTTTTTGTTTGCATCCATAATGAACAGGAGTACTATGAAACTTGCAAAAGATTGTGTAGCCTTGATGAATAATCACAACTCAAAAACATGGTTTAAATTCCAGCCTCACAAAACATATACGTACAAATATGAAATTCACACCCTGTTGTAGAAGCAAACTGAATAAGGGGTAAAGTAAACAGCTACAGTACAAAGAAGGTACCAACTCAGATGCAACGGTAGCTCCCGCTGGAGAAAGTGTGGCCAACTTCATTAAATTGGGCAGTGCTATTGATGGCTGGGCAGAGTTTGATGCCAGACAAAGTGAATGGCCCTTGGTAAGCAAACTTGACCATTCCAACAACCTCTAGTTCACCATCTTTGGAGTCTTGATCTACAGGCATCCGTGCTCTCAACCGGCCAGCAGGACCTTTCAGAGGAATGTCTGAGATGTGCCACCTGAGCTCCCTCTCTGCCCGGTTCAACACAGCCTTGGGCGAAACATTAAGCAGAGTTGGATCCACAGGAAGCTTAACAATGAATGTAACATTGCTCAGTGGCTGTGGCAACATCGGGTTCGACGCATAGTGTATCATCAGTGAGAGCAATGTGCCACTGTGGCGCTTTACAAGGCGCAACCTCAGGGGGAGAGGTGAGTGCTTGGGCAGGAAGCTGTATTTCATGATGGGGATAGGCTCCTCCTTCGATGGTGTCTTCACATGGAACAGGCCATTCTCGAGGCTGCTCAACACGGTACTCTGCAAGGCGGCCCTCTTCATTCCAGAAGTACCCTCAAGCCGGAATGAGAACTCTGTCTCCCTCCCTGCTGCCTTCTTTGGTGGTAACGTCCGCAAAATGATTGTACCCTTCAGACCAACCCGTGCAAGAACAGACTCCTTGAATTCAGCATTGATCTCCTCCACGATGCACAACTCAGGCACGGTCATGTCTTTGCTCGGGGTTACCAAGCTGTCGAGTTGCGAACCAGAAGAAGCTGCATTCGGTGCCTGCCCACCACTCATGGCTAGAATCTCAAGACCAGTGAGGGTCTTGTCCTTGTGATCCTTCTTGGTTGTGGTAACAAACTCAGAAGCATCTAGCCCACCCCCAAATGGCGCATTGAACCCCTCAAATGCCTCAGCCAGTGAAGCTTCCTCATTGCCAAACTCGATTCCACCGTAGTCACCCTCAAATCCCTCAACCCCAATAAACGTTGGTTTAGTCGCCTCGGCTGGCGGCAGAGTGGTGACCTCCAACCCAGCAAGCGCAGCAGCAGGATCAGCAACCACAAGGGCGGTCTCCTTGTTCTTCTTGAACGCACCGACCAACGCCTCCTCTGGCTTGCTAGCAACCATGTCGCTAGCCGCAAAGGGGTCCTTCTCAATGGGGGGCGCCTCCTCAGGCGGCGGCTCATCCCCAGTAGCTGCGGCAGCCGCAGGCGCGAGGCTGGAAGCAGAGAACTCGTCGCCGGCAGAGAGGGTCTCCTGGGGGAGCTCGAAGGAGGCGCCGGCGAAGCCGTCGCGGGCGGCGTGGCGGTCCTGCGCGAGGTGCTCGACGACGGGCCAGGAGTCGGCGCCGCGGGCGCGGGCCTCGGCGTCGGGGGAGGAGTTGACCATGCGGGCGAGGTTGTCGCCATGGATGGTGGCGAGGATCTGGGAGAGGCGGACGGAGCCGACGCCGTGGAGGACGAGGTCGAGCGCGAGGTAGACCTCGGGGTACTTGCGGTGGACCTTGTCGGGGGTGGCGTCGACGCCGCGGCAGGCGGCGACGAGGACGGAGACGGCCTGGTTGACGGCGTCGGCGACGGCGAAGGCGTGGACGGCGGGGGCGGCGTGGTCGGAGGCGGTGGTGACGCCGAGCACGTAGATGGAGTTGACGAGGCGGTACACCACGCGGTACTGCGACTCGACGCCCACCACCAGCTGCCCCGACCCGGTGGCGAGCGGGTCGTCGCCGATGGCGTCGAGGGAGGCGGAGGAGGAGGGGGAGGCGTGCGGCTGCTTGCCGCGGGCGAGGCTGAGGCGCGCGAGGCGGAAGGCGGAGACGGCGGCGAGGGCGCGCGAGACCGGGAACCAGGAGCGCGTCTGGAGCAGGATGTCCGGGCCGTTCACCGGCTGCAGGGAGATCGCGAGGCACGCCATCGCCGGCGGCGGCCGGCGGCCGGATCTGGGGCGGGGGTTGGGTAGGGTTCGGATCTGGGTGGGGGATGTGCGCTGGCTGTGTGAGATGAGATCCGGGAGTGGGTGCGGGGAGGGAGTAAAGGAAGGAAGGAAGGAGACGGGTGCACAGGGCGATGGGTGGACTCGGTGCAGGGACTTGAGCCACGCCCTCGTCTCCACGCCTCTCCTCGATTCAGGCACGCCGCCTCCTCATCTACTTTAGGAGTGCGATGGTAGCCATTCCAAAGAAGGGCCAGTCGTCAGTCGGCGTCGCTCAAGGGAGTCCGGGATCTGGATGGTGTTGCCGCTCAGCTTGGTGACTGGGATCAAGCATCGCTGGTGCCAAAGATGGCCTCAACACCGTCTACCTACGTGTGCAAACTGTCACCACACCAATGTCGTACTGCCTGGGCAGCGTCGTCCCCATCGTTCGTGGGGAAACCATCGTTGTACCAAGGTCAAGTGCACCGAGCTCACCCATTGTGGTATAGATCAGCTTTTACCTTTTCTTGGACCCTTGTTCATATTTATGCTTGTTTCCCGATTTCCCTTTTCTCATCTGTGATGTGATGTTCATACGAAAAGGAAGAGTTAGAAGAAATTTGTGAAAGATGGTAAATTGACAATACAAGAACATGTAGGTGTAGAAGTTGGTAGCCGCTGGCAATTGGACTCTTATCTCAGAGTAAATTAGCTTCCGAAGTCAGAATAGTACACGGGTTCAGAAATCAGAATGAGTACTATCTAGGTGCAACTTTCACCACGATTCATTGACTTCGCATTCATTGCCTTGATAATTGTTATGTGGGTGCACCGGAGCTAAGGTATTGTTCTTACTTGAGCAAACACCTACTTATGATTATACCCTCCATGCAAGCATCCGCAAATACAAGAGAAGTAGTTAAGAAAAAAATCTAAACACAACATTAAACATGTGGATGCAAAATTGCCCCCCACGGAACAATTCACAAACTAATTCCGTGATGCCTTCCCCTAGGCCCAAAGATGGTGAAGTGTCATGTAGTCGACGTTCACATAACACTACTAGAGAAAGAACAACATAACATAATATCAAAACATTGAACGGTGATCAACTTCACGTGATTACTACCAACAAGACTTCTCCATGTCCTCAAGAACAAATAGAACTACTCACAATTCATCTTATTATACATGATCAGTGGGTATAAATGTAAGATTAACAATCTGAACATAATAATCATCCACCAAGTAAACCAACTAGCATGAACTACAAGGTATAATCAAGACTACTAGCACCCCTAGGTACCAATATGAGGTTTGATACAAATATTGAACTCAAGAGAGAAACTATGGTTTATAGATGAGATGTTGCTGGTGAAGATGTTGATGAAGATGATGATTCCTAAGATGATCAGAGTGTTGGTGATGATGAAGGCTTTAATTTTTTTCCCTCCCGGAGGAAAGCATCCCCGGCGGAATCGCTCCGAGCAAAGGTGCTCATGCCCTGGTTTCGCCTCGAGACGGCGGTGGAAAGTCCCATGACTCCTTTCTTTATTTTTTTTCTAGGGTAGATGGCTTCATATAGGAGAAGGACGTCGGCAGAGGAGCTTCGCGGGCCCCACAAGCCTAGGTAGCGTAGTGTGTGTGTGGGGGGGGGGGGGGTGACCACACCACCTACCCTTGTGGGACCCATGTGGCACTTCTTTGAACTTCTTTATTCTAGTATTTTTATATATTCCAAAATAAATATCCAAAAAATTTTACGTTGTTTTGAGCTCGGACGAATTTCTATCTATGTTGCATCTTTTTTAGGTTAGAATTCTAGCTGCCGGTATTCCCCCTCTTTTGATGTATTTTGCATTTTAAGAGAGAAAAGACATTACAATTGCATCATAATATGAAATATAACTTTAAAATATGATAAAAATAGTAAAAAAATTATGAAGCAAAATGGACGTATCAACACTTGAAACTATATGGTATATTTTAGTTACATGTGACAAAATTTACGAATCATTTAATGTGAATTGTTATTTCAGATGATAGCTAAATACAAACCATTTGGCGTCGTAATGAATTCAAACTACAAACAGGAGAACCACATAGAATAAAATCAATAAATAAAGAAGAAAAGCACTTGTTAAATAATTGGTAATATTTGTTTAATTCATTTATGTATTTTTATAAATTTGACGCTTCGACTGCGGGGGGGTGTTGAGTTGTATTTTGTGTTGCATGTATTACGTGTTGTGACCCACCTCCTAGTTGTGTATAGTTGATGTTGAGGCCTACCCTATACTTATATATACGTGCACCAGCACCCCATCAATACAACGATTATTGTATTGCAAAACATCTCTCTACAGAAAGAATATGCAACATACATCCAAAAACATCGCTCTCCACCCGGGTCCACTCGTTGTGAGGACAACGTTTGGCGCAAAGGGATGGAATGTGCCTCAACAACGAGAAGCCGGGGGCTTAAGCTCCTTTGTTTTTGTTGGCCATACGGTCAAGAAAAAATATGCCACACAGTGTTCTGCTTTGGCTTCATTACACTGTTGTGAAATGTATATGCATATTCTAGAAAACATGTCACCACATTTATCTTGGCTCCTCAAATGTCCCCTACGTCCGGACGGACAGCCCGATCAGTGATCAGTCACAAAATCGCAATTCAGCCGCCCCCTCAAACCGGCCCTATTCGTCCAGGCTGATCACCGCCGAACTCATATCCAGCTCATATCTGAGGCGGATATGCGGAGGCCCGAACACATCCACCACGTCGTATCAGATAGACAAGACACATCTCACATTCGACCAAATTCACCGCCCACCTGCCCATCCGTCTTCAATTTCCTTCATCGAGCCGCCACCATCCTCCACCCTTGTTCCCCCATCTGCGCTGCCGCCCTCATCCGTCGTCCTAGATGTCGTCGTCGGGTACCCCTTCTCCCACTGCCGGCACGGATGACCATCTTTGGTGGGGAGCTATAAGAGGGGAGAACGTCACTCGGAGGGAGCGGCGTGCCCGCCGGCGCGAGCAGGAAGCGGCTACAAAGGAAGTTCCAACCAAGGAGGTTGTGGAGTCGACGTGGATGTGTCCCCTCTATTGTGTCCGTCTGCCCCGCGCGTGCCCGCCCTGTGGCCGACAAGGAAGCCGACATTCGCCCTACCCACAACCGACAATGATCCGATGCCAGAATGGGCGATTTAGGACAGCTGGAGGCAATCAAGGCGTCGGAGATGGTGTGCGACTCGCCGCAACTCCAATGGGCGCGGACAAGCATGGGAAGCGCCGGCGCCCGGTCTGCCCAGGTCTTGTTCGACGAAATGTTGTAGCAGAACACGGTACATTTTTTTGCTTCATTTTGTATCGCTTTCGTTATTCACTATGCCATTGGATAAATTGTTGCATATGCCATTGGGTCAATTAGTTGCATATGTCCTTATTTTATTTGGAGTCATGATCATTTTAGGACAATTTCATGTCAAACATGATCAATGAGGGTCAGGAGCCTATGGAATATGACCTTGGGGATACCAATTGTTCTACGTATGATGTTGGGGGAATATCACACACTAACAAGAAAAAACATCAAAGGTACCCAAGGCAAGAGGTCCGGCATTCACAACCTTTGAGGATGTTTTGTTAGTTGAATCATGGTTGGCCACAAGCATGGACCCTATATGTGGCATGCAGCAAAAGGTCAACAAGTATTGAGGAAAGATTCACAAGCACTATCATGAACACAAGGAATATGTGAAGGCGAAGCCTATCCATATCACCTGCAATGTGGCCTCTCTCCAACATATATGGTCCATCATCCAAAACAACATGAACAAGTTTGTACCATGCTTCTATGCTTGGCCGGAATCAAAGTGGGATTGGAGTCGCAAGTCACGTAAGTTGAAAATTGCTTTGCTTTGTCATCATTGGCATTGCTTTGTTTGTCACCCTCTCATGATTACTTATTATTTGATAAAAGGTGTTGGCGGCCACTTTGTACCAACAAACCGAGAAGAAGCCATTCGATTCTAGTCACTATTGGATGAAATTGATTGACAAAGAAATATGGCAACATCTTGTTGATGGCCTCTAGAACGACAGCAGGAGGTTGAAGAAAAATGTTGGCTCGAGATCCCAACAATCCATTGGATTGGGGGAAAGGATTTGGGGCATGTCGGTGCCGGGGCACCGAGTCCCTCGCGCGTGCTTTTTTTGCTTTCAATTTCCAAACTTCCATATCTTTTAAATAAAAAGTCCAAATTAAGTTATTTTTCCATATTCATGTTTTTTGTGATGAGGGATTTCAAATAAGATCCATTTTGTACATTTTGAAAAATATATTAAGCTTCAAGTCTTGAAACTTAGTATGAGCGACCAATAAAATCATTACTTACCCGTGACCGAGAAAATCAGAATTTCCAGATGCAAAATTGTAAGTTCCAACGATTAAAACCTAAAAATTATTGTGCCTTCGTGTGGGATCCAAGGACTTCACGAATCGTGAGGCAATCGAGCGACCAGGCTGGGCTTACCAGGTGCGTGACCCCACACCTACGTGCCCTTGTGAATTTCCAATTGGATCGGATTACGAAGAGAAAGAATTTGTAGGCAAGAATAGACGAGCCACCATGCCAATGAAGAACTGACAAGTGATGGGAAACCAGTGGGAGAAGGGAAGAGTCACCCATGATCCCGCGACGAGTAAAATATCTGCCACATGGATGGGCATTTTTTCCAAAGGGGGGGAGAAGAAAGAGGAGAGGTACAAGCTCATGTTGGATGCGCAAAAAGAGAGGATGCATTGTGACCAGGAGAATGTGAACAATAAGTTGCAAATTAAGAGGGAGAAGACAGACTTGGAGAAGTAAGAGGCATGTGCCAAATGGGAGCTCAAGAATGTTTGGACTTCTGGAACAATAGAGTTGAGAGGAGAGGTTGCAACTGTTGGAAATATGCCCTAGAGGCAATAATAAAATGGTTATTATTGTATTTCCTTGTTCATGGTAATTGTCTATTGTTCATGCTATAATTGTATTAACTGGAAACTGTAATACATATGTGAATACATAGACCACAACATGTCCCTAGTAAGCCTCTAGTTGACTAGCTCGTTGATCAATAGATGGTTATGGTTTCCTGACCATGGACATTGGATGTCATTGATAACGGGATCACATCATTAGGAGAATGATGTGATGGACAAGACCCAAACCTAAGCATAGCACAAGATCGTGTAGTTCGTTTGCTAAGAGCTTTTCTAATGTCAAGTATCATTTCCTTAGACCATGAGATTGTGCAACTCCCGGATACCGTAGGAATGCTTTGGGTGTACCAAACTTCACAACGTAACTGGGTGACTATAAAGGTGCACTACAGGTATCTCCGAAAGTGTCTGTTGGGTTGGCACGAATCGAGGCTGGGATTTGTCACTCCGTATGACGGAGAGGTATCTCTGGGCCCACTCGGTAATGCATCATCATAATGAGCTCAATGTGACTAATGAGTTAGCCACGGGATCATGCGTTACGGAACGAGTAAAGTGACTTGCTAGTAACGAGATTGAACGAGGTATTGGGATACCGACGATCGAATCTCGGGCAAGTAACATACCGATTGACAAAGGGAATTGTATACGGGATTGATTGAATCCCCGACATCGTGGTTCATCCGATGAGATCATCGTGGAACATGTGGGAGCCAACATGGGTATCCAGATCCCGCTGTTGGTTATTGGCCGGAGAACGTCTCGGTCATGTCTGCATGGTTCCCGAACCCGTAGGGTCTACACACTTAAGGTTCGATGACGCTAGGGTTATAGGGAATAGATATATGTGGTTACCGAATGTTGTTCGGAGTCCTGGATGAGATCCCGGACGTCACGAGGAGTTCCGGAATGGTCCGGAGGTAAAGATTTATATATAGGAAGTCCCGTTTTGGCCACCGGAAGAGTTTTGGGCGTCACCGGTAATGTACCGAGACCACCGGAGGGTTCCGGGGGTCCACCGGGAGGGGCCACCAACCCCGGAGGCCTACGTGGGCCAAGTGTGGGAAGGGACCAGCCCCTAGGTGGGCTGGTGCGCCTCCCACAAGAGGCCCAAGGCGCAGGGAAAGGGGAAAGGGGGAAACCCTAGGCTCAGATGGGCCTAAGGCCCACCTAGGGTGCGCCTCCCTCTCTCCCCCTCTGGCCGCCCCCTTAGATGCATCTAGGGCTGGCCGCCACCCCTAGGGGGGGAACCCTAGATGGGGGCGCAGCCCCTCCCCTTCCCCTATATATAGTGGGGGTTTTGGGGCTGCCAGAGACACGAGTCTCCCTCTCTCTTGGCGCAGCCCTACCCCTCTCCCCCCTCGTCTCTCGCAGTGCTTGGCGAAGCCCTGCTAGAGTGCCACGCTCCTCCACCACCACCACGCCGTCGTGCTGCTGCTGGACGGAGTCTTCCCCAACCTCTCCCTCTCCCTTGCTGGATCAAGGCGCGGGAGACGTCACCGGGCTGCATGTGTGTTGAACGCGGAGGCACCGTTGTTCGGTGCTTAGATCGGATTCGGGCGTGATCTGAATCGCTTCGTGTACGACTCCACCGACCGCGTTCTTGCAACGCTTCCGCATCGCGATCTACAAGGGTATGTAGATGCACTCCTCCCCTCTCGTTGCTAGCATCTCCTAGATTGATCTTGGTGACACGTAGGAAAATTTTGAATTATTGCTACGTTCCCCAACAGCAACTTGCTCGAGACACGGAGGATTTGAGGATAATGTTAGCGGACACAAGCCTCTTGGATGCGGAAGTCAAAAAGTGGCTTGAGGTGAAGGAGGAGGTCAAAGTGTGCAGGGATTACGAAGGGGCGAGAGCGGTAGCTGTAACAGCGGACGCGACACGGATGGCGGCCGCGGCAGCAGACACGGGACAGATGGCGACCGGCGAGTGATTCATCACGTTGGCCGGCCGTGGCTGAGACGTTGAATTTCATTTTGGTATGTCTGAATCATTGCATTGTGATTTATTTTGCTTTACTGCATTGTTGGATTGTGATGAATTTATTCCATATGGTCGATATGCATGAATTTGCATGGATTTTAGGGTTTTGATATGAGGATTGTGATTGTCCAGGAGAACTTTTGAGGGGACGTCTGGCGCTATCTGGGGTCACGCCCGAGCACGTCCACAAAGGTTTAGGGCACCGGTTTTTCAAGTCCGGTTGTAGATGCTCTAAGATTTGGAGTCAGACGACAACGCTTGTTGTGCAGTGTGTTATTAACTTATCTAGCTCGACCCATAATGTGTTTGTTAATATTTAAAAAGGCAAACAGAAATAGTTTATTGGTTTTTTCATGGCATAATTTTCACAACATATTCATTTTAAAGTGAAGGTTTCCCTACCCTAGACTCTGTGTCAACAATAGAATTCTAAACAATGTATACATCCTCAGATGATGGCAAGCAAGCCAACATTAATCTTACTCTAGATTGAGATTTTTTTTCTTAGGAAACACAATATGAAGGCAGATGTTCTCATATATGCACACACTTATCTTTATGAATGCACACACCTACGCCCTACTTCTATGAGTATCTTTGGACTGAGTCGATCAATCTTGAAATTGATCAGGTCATCACACGCGTCTTGTAGATGACGAAAATGCCGTCTCCTCTTAAATGAATACTGCCGAAAAGTCAGGAGTACATCTAAAAATGCAAATACCTATGCCAAGTCTAAGGCTTGAATCTAGATGGTCGGATGAATTAATTACACCACAAGAAACTTAACAATTTGAGCTACCCTTAGGGCATTTCTAACCGATCCCCTATATCAACTTAGTGGAGTATATTTGGCTTTTTACTCCACTAAGTTTGACATAACCGATCCCAAAAACGGCTTAGTGGAGTATAATTTTTACTGCTTCCCTATCCATCGGTATATTTACTTCTTCTCTTCGCGGCCGAGTAAAATCGGCTCTCTTCTCCCCATCTCCTCTCCCCCCCACCCGCACCGCCGCCGGTGCGCCCCCCGTCCTCCCCTGCCCCTTCGATGGCCAGACGTGGTTGCCGCCGACCTGCAGTGCGGATCCGTGCCGCCATGCGCGCGAATCGTCCTCCGCGGGTGCTTCATCGAGCCCCCATCGCCGCTCGCCCGATCCACCCGCCGCCGCGCCTCTACACCGGTTCGAGGACTTCCTCGTCCTCACTCCGCCCCGGGCGCCGACGAGGACCTACCTCGGGGTCCGGCAGCGGCGGTGGGGGACATTGGTGGCCGAAATCACGGATCGGGAGACCCACCCCCGGCGGTGGCTCGGGAGCTTCCATACGGTCGAGCTCGCGGCCATGGAGTACGACCGCTGGCAGGTCCGCTACCACGGCGGAGCGACCCGGCTCAACTTCCCCTTCGGCACGGCTCTGGTCCACCTCGTCCCGCCAAAGCCAAAATGTTAACAGAACATCCGCGAGCAAAGCCAGAACAGAGTCATCTTCATCCATCTCCATCAACCCAAGCCGCCGCATTTTCATCTCCATAGCCGCCATCACCACCATAGTTCATCTACCCCTAGATCATACTTGTAATCGTGCATCGCACACGGCATTTATTGTAAGACATATTATCAATCAGTCCATCTCCGTGATGTGTTCTTCATGTGATCTGATCTTCATATGGGAGTAGTTTAGTATGGTATGGGTTGAGGCAATAGCCTTGGAACCCTCTGTATTAGTTGTGGGGATCAATGGAAGTGATTTGAATTAACGTCCCGTATGTGTTAAATAAAATTGTTCCGTAGATGTCTCTTGTCTTGTTTGTGTTCTTCATCCTTGCAGGTACCCAGGATCATGGAGAGCGAGCCACGGAGAGGCTAAGGGCAGGGATACCGTGAAGTTTTATTCTGAACAGTAGTGACAGAAGGGTTTCGTACTGTAACACGGATCCTATCTTTGGGGATTCATGAGGTGTGGCCATTAAATGCCCAAAGTTCTTATCTGATTATTGCACTCTTAATTATTGAGGCAACCCCACGAGACGGATAGGGCCTTCAGTTGGACAACTGACTCTTGATGCAGGACTCGTGCTGGTCAAGACGCAATTTGGACACATCCACCACTTCGGTTCGTAACAAGCACATTGTGATGGGTGACTTCCATCGCACAAATTAAGATCATATTTCGTCCCATCGCAGATACATGGTTGTAAGCATTAAGACCTCATGCCCTTACCTCTTTTTATTATAAGTGTTCAACTCAAAGTTGTTTAATTTCGACCCGGTCAAAAACTGGAATTGTTTCTTTAACAAAAGCCTCCTAGAGACGCTAGCTTAAAGGGGACCTTCCTCTCGTGGGTTCGATGACTCAGAGTCACCTCTGGGAAAAAGGTGTGGGTACTTCATGTTGCATTTCCGGATCACTAAGGAGGTTATCACATCTCTCAGACACTATTTCTCTGTGGAGTTCCAGGAGGCATAAGCTGTGAAACTATTTCACGGTCACTAAATATGTTGGCTAAACTCGTGACTAAGATATTCACCTATGTGATCTAATCGCAGGAACTTAATCTTTCTGCCAAGATGATTCTCTATCCTGTTCTGAAATTTCTTTAACTTTTCAAAGGTTTCAAACTTATGTTCCATCAAATAGATATAACCATACTTACTAAAGTCGCCAGTTAAAGTCGAGAAGTATAAATATCCACCATGCGCGCGTCGGTGTGCTTATTGGATCACATACATCACTATATATCATTTCCAATAATTTATCGGCCCATTCAGGATGACCTGTGAAGGGCGCCTTGGTCATCTTTCCTATCATACAAGCTTCACATGTGTCAAATTATTCAAAATCAAAAGATGGTAATTTTTTCCATATGATAATTTCCGATGTGTCTAAGTCGGCGGTGCCGGATGAAAATTGTATTTGTATTAGTCTTCATAAGACGTTTAGCTTCTACGTTAAAAACGTCATTTCCACATTAAAGATTCAAAATAAATAGCTCATTTAGAATAGGTGCAAATTCATAAAACATATTCTTAAAATAAATGGAACAATCGTTATTCTCTGAATTATAAGAATATCCATCACATATCAAACTCGAACCCGGGATAATGTTTGTACACAATGCCAGAGCAAAATAACAATTATTTAATTATCAAAAATATTTGGAAGAAAAATTGAAAGGCATGGCGACAGCTTGAGCGGAGATCTAGACACCATTCCCAACACGCATCTGCACTTCATTAAATATTTATACTAAATTTGTGTACTTATTTGTAACTCATTTGTTATCACATAATAGTTGTAGTTAATACATATTGCTGTAACTTATTTGTTATGATTAACTATAAGATTATGATACTAAATATTAATAAAATTCTTTCTCATGCTATAATTTTAATGTCTATCATTGAAAAGGGGGAATACGTTGTGCTAAATTTCAATATTTTTAATGATTAGATTGATAGATACATTAAGCCTTAAAAAGGTATTTAAGCCTAATCGCCATAAATGTTGGTAAAAAATAGAGCTACAAAATTGCATGATTCTAAAGATTAATTTGTTATGATGGCATGAACATGTAGAAATATTCTGATGATAGTTTCTTCTTTATAATTAGTTATAAAAAAATAAAAAATTCTATAGTGTATACAATGTTTATGAGGAGTTTGTTACCAATTCATTAACATGTTGTATTATCCTTTTTTCTTGTCAAATGTCTCTCACATTTTACATTCGGTTCAATACCATTGATATACATGTGTGTTTTATATTTGCTAATGAAAAAAATCGTCCAACTAAATACTATTTAGCATATAACAAGTAGAGCACTCAAACGAGAGACACTAACAACCTAACTAAAGTAGCCGCGACATATATCATATTAATTTTTGATATGAGCTTACATGACATTTCATATTGATTTGTGATGTGGGCTTATGTACTCCAACAAATTGAATCTTATTATTTTTTAGGATTTATTACTCTCTTGGACATAATAACTATGGACTAGTGGTGTAGTGGTTAATAAGAAAATTAGTATGTGGGCTAGGGCCTCCTTCCTTGGAGACTCGGGCGGTCACCCTGTTTTGCCCAACATATGGACCAACACTGGTGATGTGGTTGATAATTGCACATGGTGATCAGATTTTGGTTATTATGGATCATAAGGGTCATCGTGTAGCTGCAACTGAAATATCAGGCAATGTTGTAAGGGTATGGATAAAAAAATCGCATGCTGTAAGAGAATAATAACACCTTCGTCTTAGCAAACATTCGCATTGTAGCAATACTTCCTGATCCAGCACATTGTAGCAAACTAGTGATTCATCTACCAAGCAAGAAAGAGGGACATGGCCCGCATCACCAAAGCAAGGAAGCTAGAAACAACGTACTGGGTCGACGAGAAGAGATTTCATGGAGAGAGGGTGGCGGTAGTGGCGGCGAGGACAGATCCACAGTTAGAGGAAGAGCGCAGTGGCACAGAGGATGCCAACATATTGTTTTTGAGGACGCCGACATATGCCGCGGGGCATTTGTGAACACACACTTCTCTACTAATCCTCACGAGGAGTCTTTTTGGGCTTCTTTCAAAGCAGCTCAAGGGCCTTTGAGACTCTTTTATGTGGGCCGGTCTTAGCGTGTTGGTCCGCCGATAGCCCGTGTGCCCGGCGCATGTGAGCCTGACCCGACATGTTTATAATTAGGTCGTGCTGGCATGTGGCCCGCCTAGGGCCGTGAGGCCGGGCACGAGTGCCGACACGTCATGACCCGTTTAGTTTTATATGTTTTATTTTATTTTTATGCAGCCTAATAGGTTGAATATAGGCCCAAATCAGCCCAATAATCTGAATTCTACACGGGCCGGCACTCCGGCGCACCATGCCAGCACCACTCATGTACTTGGCGTGACTGGGGTGGGCCGTGCCGGGCCGTCCCATTTCGCCAGGTTTGCACTCGATCGATTCGAGCGGGCCGGTCCTCCTCGCTCCCCTTCCACCCCACTCATTCCTCGCCTCGGGAGCCCCGAGCCCTAACTCCATGGCCGGCGGCGATTCTTCTTCTTCTTCTTCTTCCACGGCGAGAGAGGAAGGGAGGGCGAGCGCGCGGCTGCGGAAGAAGCAGAAGCTGCAGCAGCAGGAGGAGGAAGAGAAGGGGCCGAATCCTCTGGACCCAAGGTTCAGCGACTACGACCCCAAGGAAGGCGATTACGTCTTCACCCGCTTCCAACACTCTACGCTCGACCTCCACATGGAGTGTACGCCACTACGCCCTACTGTTAGTTTTTTTTTCAGTTTGGCATCCTAGTTTTGTGTCTGATAGATCGTCTGAATTTAAATGCAAATCGTCCGGCGATCAGGTGTTCCACTCCACGGGGCCAGTTTATATGTGCATGCGTAATCCCATGTTTTGCCAATATATCACAATCATTTGAGAACTAAAGTCCAGTTACTGTCAAAAAAAAAGTATATGATGTTTTGCCTTACTGAGTACTGTAGCTCTGCTACTTCACTGCTGCATCCTAGATAGATGGACAACTAACTTTGAGTTTGAGGACTGCATTTCGATTCATTCCTCAATCATAATCTCTTCTTTCGGCAGCACCTGTTGGTGCAATGCACAATACTAATAGGATCTTCCCAGAAGAGGGGTTCCAGTTCTGTAACTCGGCAAACATTGTCTCGGTCAATCTCGTTTCCTCCGACTATGGATATATACCCGCTCAACGTCTACGGCACCATCATAGCCAGGGACAGTCTAGATCGCCAACGCGTCTATTTATTCCAGCGTGCCAATGACGATTGCCAGAACATCAGCTCCAAGGTATTATTGTTTCTAACCCCCGATTGGCAAATCCGACAGCTTTTTCCCCCCATTTTTCCCCCAAGTGTAATTGCGACATATATGCACTTGTTTCCTCGTTCCTCGTGGCCACAGAAGCACACAACCATGTTACTCGTCAAGTGAATAACTCTTCGTTGCTGCTTGTGGTTTGCATCATGTTATGGGAATTTATTCATGCAGGAACACCATTCATTCTATAATATGTATTTTTCAGAAAAAAGATGGTTTTATGTTTTGTATATTACTCCTATTTTAATAATGAACCTGGTAGACGGGTATATTAATGGTTCACATTTTTGCCAAGTATCTAAGAAGAGACTAGTCCCCGTACAATTAGTGTTGATTTTAAATACCACCAATACCACAATTAATTCTAGCAGTAATTAATCGGGTTGCTACTGCAATTAATCTATTCTGATAACCTTGTTTTATCATTGAAACAGAGCTAAATATACACCGTGTTTAATCAAACTTCCTTTGCAGAATGATGCGTTGGTTTTGACTGGCCCAAAGAGAGGACTGATGATATGTGATTCAATAATCTTTGAAGTTGATCTGAAGGTCAAGGATGTGAATGGCAGAAAGGTGAAGGACGAGAGAGTTAGCAAAGGCTTAATGGAGATTAATGGCATCAAAAGACTCTCATATCCACCGAAATACCAGGTTCAAACCGAAAAACTTGTCAGCATGCACAGCACATTGGATTTGAACTACACGTTTGTAAGGAATGCTGTGGAGGGCACCGTTGAGGGACCTGTTGATTTCCATGGGAAAATCGTCGCTCGCACTAGCAGCTTTCCATGTGACATTATGCTACATGATAGCGAACTTGCTGGGATGCTAACAGCCGGTGACGGTGGAATCCTGCAAACAGCGCGCCGCGTGGTCAGCGTCTCTATTGATGAGACGCTCCTGTTGACCGTTGCTGCTGCTACCAGTGGTGTCGGCACCGTTGAGTTTACTCCAAAGCGCGGCAACTATGATGAAGAGAAAATCACTTGCGGCAACTATAAGATGCTGGTGAAGGTCACTTGGTCCACTGTGTGCTGGTGAAGGTCACCTGGTCCATTGTGCATCGCTGATTCCGTGCGTTCCTGGTTGAACATGCTATATCCAAATTAATATGTGTGTGCTCTGTATATGCTGTCGTACTAAATATGTCTATGCTGTTGGTGGAAGCTTAATTATCACTCTTTGTTACCAGGCCGTTACTACTGAGTGGGGTAAGAATGATTTTATCCAGCATGTTTCAATAGCACACATATAATGGCTTCCACGTCCTGACCTCTGCCATTCTGTAGCTCTCTGTTTCTTTGTTTTCCTCAGTAGTTGTACTCGGGGCTCCTCCTTTTATGAATGAAATGAAAAGCATCATGCAGAAATGTGGGCACCTTTCCTTTGCAGACTGGAGAATCTGCATATCTGGACTTGTGTGTGCAAACTGAACTTGTGTCGATTCCGCTTTGACGCGAGTAAATGAAATCAGCATTCAGGTTAACAAAACAACAGAAATACTTGGCAAAGTTAGACAGAACAAAGCCAACAACAACTAAGCTAGTACAAACTTTGAATTGAAAGGCAGGTCTCTTTGGTTTCATGTATGTATTCGGAGCTAAGATTTCTAACAAGTACCTGACTGACATATGCATTTCATATAGGATGTTATTAGGACAATGAACCACAGCACAGCTCACAACCCACAGGGCTTTAAACACCAGCTAGAAATCTCAGACCTCATCAACTTCCTACTAGTGTTCCTTCTATCTGTAAAAGAAAAACATACCAAACTAGAAAGCAGCAGGTCTAAAACTAACCCTCCTGAACACTAACTCCAGTTGCGAACCTAGGCGAGAAACTGCAGGTTTAAGCTAATCTTTCTGAACACCAACTCCAACTAAGAGCACGTAAGCGCCGTGTAGTGTATAGATGTCGACTTCCTTCCTACACATTCTTCAGTTCACTCCACGTGCGCGAGCTCGCTGCCCGATGGGTTCACGGGTTGCATGGCGTCGGGGATGGTACGGTATTCCCTCTCCGTGATAAATCTTGCTTCCTCATGTTCGCTGCTTGGTTCTGCTATCCCTCTGGGAAGGAATCCCCGCTCCCGTGCGGCCAGCCACTGATCGATGACGCCGCATTTGATGGCGTGCTTCGCTGTCTTGTGCAAGTAGACCTTGTCCGTCACCAGGTGAGGGTTGATCGACAGCATATTCATCAGGGCTGAAAAAAAGGCAATATGCACATCTTGTCACCTAAACTGTATTTAGTTCACACAAACATCAGGAGTAATTATTAAAACACATAAAAGATGAAGCGTCATTAATCATGTCAGTTAACATATGTTGATGTCCAGATTTAGAAAGACTTAAAAATAGCGTTATAACAAATGGATATTACACAGTAAAAATAGGAGGTATTAAGTATTGTGCTGACATTTCCTAATGTTTTCTTGATGATGTGAAATTAGTGCCATATTCTGCACAGGTCAAGAGGGAAAAAATGTATCATATTTGGTACCTGCAGCAATGGTATCTCCTGACTGTGACATTTCACTGGTGAAAGGAGTAATCGGCGCATCTTCCGTCCCACGAACCGAGCCATTTTGTTTTTCTGTGTAGTAGTGTATCTTCGAGGTCCCGTTGGTCACAAAGAGGACCTTCAGATTGTCATGCCATACCTTCATAACAACTTCTGGGCTGTAGTGTGCGAATTCAGATTTCTCGTCTTTTGTGTCAGAATTCTCAGATGGTTTAATACCACAGAGAAACTCAAGTTCCTGCTTCGTGACTTCGATGATATCAGCAGCTTCCCACGCATCCTTGATGAGTGATTTGGTCTCCTTACTAGATGACCATAGTGGCATTGGAAGATTAAGATCAAAGAATGTTATTCCACCAAATTTCTTGGAGACCTCAATCGCTTTTAACAATGATGACCGTGTAGTCGGCTCTAGCAAAGCTGACGAATTATAGTAAAACATCTTAGCCTGCATTAAAAGCATAAGAAGGTCATATCTCTGTTAAAAGCATTAAAAGCAAAGCTGACAAATAATAACTACTTGATTTACCTAAACTCAGAGTGGATATTACACAGAGACCTTTAGACTCTGAAGTTTGAACTAGTTATTCCTTATAAATTCTTGATATGCTCTTTTAATTTGGGAGAAAAACAATTAGGTGCTCAACTGTAGCGAAGATATCCTACAAGTTTTTAGTATATGGAGCGACAGTCAGCACTTCACTATTACATAGGTTTTTATGCAATTCTAATTTTCATCAAGTTATAAAAAAACCATAGCACAAGTCTCTGCCAAAAAACAACAAACTGGAAATATTTCTGCACCTTCTGTCTAAAAAATAAAGGTACAAAGTCTTCCTCAGGTGAATTACATAGAGACTATTTTTATGATCATTAACTAAGCATCAATCAGGAATTACCATATTAAGTACTCCCTCCGTAAAGAAATATAAGAGGGAGTAGTAACAAGAATGTAGGATATGGTGTCCTTGGAACTTTATTTTGATGGGCTTGTCTTTACCTCTTTTAGAACATCTGGGTTGATATCAGATTGCAGAAAAGAATCCTCTGCACATGGTTTAACACAGCTTGTGTTCAAGCTACCTCTGCTGGTCACCTTCATTAAGGACATGGCAGTCGGCGCTGAAGGATCCAAACTAACTGCTCGAGTTTGAACTCCGTTGACATTTAAGTGATACAGCATACTCTGACCATACTCATCATCGCCTAATTTTCCCATGAACACAACCCGGCCTCCAAGAGCTGCTAGAGCAAGGGCGACATTGGATGATGACCCTCCAGGTGCCCTCACAAATTCATCTGGAGACCAAAACATATCCTTCATCCTACTATGAATCTCACGATCCACCAACCTATTAGCAGGTCTTCCAGAAGGAATAAATGAGTACTTGGCTGGTCCAAAGCAGCAGACAAGAGGCGTTAATTTGTCAACCTCTCCAATATCCTGTGATAACAATGCCTCTACTTTACTTTCAAGATCAATGACTGAACTGTGAACTTCCATTTCATTAGAGGGCATCAGATCTTTGCTCTGATCTTCCCCTTCATCATCACTTAATTGTTCAGCCGTCTTAACTTTTCTTCTGCCCCTCTTCTTTGGTTCTTTTGGCTTGTCAGCCTCCTCTGCGGAGGATGCAGTAGTGGCAGCTGCGACATAGGAGAGAAGTTGAATTGCTAAGGGACGTGATCTAGCAAAATCATAAAGCCCATTGACCAATATACAATAAGAAGAGTACTCTTGAATGCAAAAAATATGTGGGTTACCTTTCTTCCGACCTCTCTTTTTAACTATCTTAGGCTGTTCAGGGGATGCATCTTCAGTGTCACTTTGGCCTTCTTTTGTGTCCCCATCTGATGTATCTATGGTGGCTTTCTTTCTTCCACGTTTCGCAGGTTTTTTCTTGGCCTTTGGGGTCTCAGCATCACTGTCTTCACCACTTGAGCCTTCTTCTACATCTTGAGAACTCTTCTTTGACACAAAACTCGCGTTTCGGTGAAGCAACCCCATTTTAGTCTTGGTCATATTCTTTCCCCAGATGGTGGGCTTATAATGCAATTGACCCCTGTGATGAGCGGTTAAATTAGGCAAGTTCATGGTTAAAGGGATTAAGTAGTTAATCAGTTGAAACAGATGAATATCAGAATATGTTGGTATGGTATAAACCTAACGTTTGACCACTTGACTTTTCATACTCGGCAGTGTTGGTTGGATATGAGTGCTGAATGGCATATCTCACTTGCGGATAATTTTTCTAGTAATAACTAGCTGACCATGGGAATGGAGAAGATATACACCAAAAATGGAACAGACAAGTTGGCAGTAATCCCAGGCTCCCAGTGAAGCACCATATATGCAAGACAAGATTGAAAAGAAATCTGCAGCGTTCATGTAATAAATTTTCCCGGACTCGCCACTTCCATGGCGACACAATCCAAGAGAAATCACCGCAAATTCAGCTTCGTGAGAAGGGGAAAAAATCCATCTCCCTGAAGGAGTACATCGCTGGCGAAACATACCAAGGCGAGGGACGGTGAGTGAATTACCTGATGCAGTAATAAGGCAGGGAGCAAGCGAACTGAGGAGGGAGAAGAAGAGACGCCATGGATGGATGCTAGATGGATAACTCGCTGTTTGAGCAAAGAATCCTCACTGCACTGAAGAAATGCTTGGATGTCAGTAATTGGTGTCGCAATGCACAGGAACAGGAACAGGATACACCCTGCACAAGAACAGGTTAACACAGGGAACTAAGAACTCGTAGTGGCAGCACTCGGGCTGCACCTACACACACAGAGAGAATTCATGGCGGAAATGGAAAAACGAATGCATGGTACTGGCGTTACCTTCTCTTGGCTTGGTTTGCTGCTGCAGTGAAATCGAATGGGCCTGGAAAATGGGAGAGAAAGGGTCAGAACCTGAGACCCTGTTCGTGCTCCAGGGATGAAGCAGAGGAGGGATAGAGGGGCGCCGCAGCAGAGCGGAGAGGGAGGGCGCCATGGGAACGGGGAAGGGGGCGGGGCGCCATGGGAGACGAGAAGGGGGCGGGGCGCCATGGGAGGGAAGGGGGCCGCACATGGAGGAGAGATAGGGACGAGCGAGAGCATGGAGAGGATAATGGACTGACCAGCGCCGCCCGCCGTCGCCGTCCGGTGTGGAGCTCTCTCCCCTCTGAGCAGCTCGGTGAGCAAGAAGCGCGGGGATTTGGTGCTGAAAATTACACGCCTGCCCTCGCTCTGAGGATAAGGTGCCGAGCCGTAACACTGAGCAGGAAGCGTACTCCTATGGGAATACGCTTACTCATGCTAAAGCCGTATTTGGTAGGATACGCCAGTCGATCGGGCAAACGGATTTTGTCCATCACCATATATACAGTGCCGTATAAGCCCCGGGCCAGCCTTGTAGCTACAGTAACTACTGTTGCTATAGTGTGTCACTGTAGCCGGGACCCGCATGCCTACACCCCTGGCGATATACATGGCCGGCGATAGCACATACCGGTACAACACAAATGATGACATATGACCTACATCCTACCAACACGAACCGATATAGGTGAAGATGGGCTTGGAGAGAGTGCCATAATGGAAACAGGGAAAGAAGAATAACCCAAATCTAGTCAAATCTGAGTTACTTTGTGCTTGGTACGCTTAGGGTCCATTTGTATGAGTAGTCTATTCGGCGAGCTTCTAGTGTGATGAGAGTGGTAGCGGGCTCGCCAACGATGGATTAACATTTCGGTTTTATTAGTACGACGGGCGGTCAAGATAGCCTTATGCCAAAACGAGATTTGTCAGGCCGTGATCGCACATTCGAACACATGGGCATATGGATGGTTTTACCCTGGGCATCTAGGGTTTCTTCACTCCACCGACTTTCTGCTAACACTGAGTTTTATCCTCCCTTTCGGGACCTCGCTCTCAATCACTCATGCACCAGCGGAGTGTCGGCGTGACCATCCTGGGCCCTCCCCCCCCCCCCCCCCCCCCTTCTGTGAGGAAATTCATCATAGTCCTACTGCCAATATCTCGTCTAATCCCCCAACTTTGTTAATCTCTGTGGTTATTTCTTGTATGTTATATTATCCTGTTTGCCCCCCCCCCCTCCTCGATTTTGCTTCACCCTCCATCACTACTCTCATGGGAGCTCTGGTTGATCAAGGAGGCGGTTCGATTGCCATCGTTTGTTGTGCTGCTATCAACTTGTCGTGTCACAGACGTTTTCGAGATGTTGTTGCTGGATCGATGCCCATCCACACACCACCGTGTACCGATTCCAAACACTGGCCAACCGTCGCGACCCTCTCATGTGATTTTTCCACAGTCCATGTGACCATCGTCGCCAACATGAACCTTCATCGCTCCTCCCCATTCCTTCGAGTTGTTGAACACAGTGGCAGAGCTAGCCGAGTATGGCTGGGGGCCAAATAGAAAATAGGAACGTTGGGGGGGGGGGGCGATGAATACACTTAGCTTTAATCTTACCACCTAATAAAAATTTCTTCAGGGATTTTTCTAATCCTGGGGGGGGGGGCATATGCCCCCCCGGTAACACACATAGCTCCGCCATTGGTTGACCATGTCATTGCCCCTCATGCATCCATGCGCCGTGCTCCCTCCATTGACGCCGAGTAGCGGCATGGTAGAAGCTCACTGGTTCAGCCGTCGATCTTTGACCAGGGTCAACGTGTAGTGAGGGGTGGTGGTCGAGGTGCATAGCCACTTCTCCGGCATGGTTGGAGAAACAAAGAATGCAATTTTTTTTAGAAAAGCACCCCAGGTACCCCAACTTGCACTGGATGTGATGATTTACTCCCCAGCCTATCACAGCGTGACAAGTGGCAGCAAGGTGGCCAGACCGCTCGTCGCCCGCACTTTTGCAAAAAAACACCCTGCCATCTTCTCAAGTTAACCTGCACTACAGGAGACCACCTGAATTAAATCTGCCTGAAATCCACTTCGCATCCGTTCGAGGATACAGTTGTTGTCCTGTCGGGGGCGATAGGAGTTCACGGGCTGGCGGGGTGATGGTGACGTCAGCGTCGAAGGCGTTGTCGCCAATGTTCGCCGGCAGCGTGGAGGCGCCTGCATCTGCTCATCTCGTCCGCCCGTTGGGCGTCTTCCCTCCTGATTACTGTGAGCCATTTTCCTCCCTCTCCTCTGCTTTGCTCTGCCGCTCGTCGCCCCGCCGTTTGCGCCGTTCACAGTAGCTCAAATCGGTGCCATTGGATCTCGATTTAAGGCCCTTCTAGTGGTGTTTCTTGCGTAGGGTCATGTATGACGCAGTAGAGCTAGGGTTTCGGTCGATGATTTTGGGCTTGGGTTTGGCATGAGAGCTAAGGGTTTATGGCGGATAAATTAGATGTTCAGGCCTTTTAAGTTGGTGTTTAGTTCTGCTCTAACTTGTACTGTAGTCATGGATCTGTATGTGGTTAAATTCAACTCTTTTTTGCTCTTGAATATGTTTTGTACATAGTGTAAATTGTGCTAAATTTATGAACCATTTAGTTTAGTTTTGGTAATGCTAATGCTATTTGCAGTGCAGTTTCAGTTAATTGAATGGTCGTGTTAATGTTGTATTTCATTTATGGTCATGTTTATACACCAGCAATTGCTGCACTTACACTGCTTTGTTTATCTTTAGTTAACTGAATATTTTCAGTTTACTGTAGTTAACTGAACATTTTCAGTTTACTGAACCTTAAGTTGTTGTAGTTTACTGAATCTGATGCAGTGTTCTTTTGTTAATTGAATTATTTTCATTCAACTGAATATTCAGTTAACTGAATATCGTTACTGAACTTTACTGAATTTTGTGCACTTTTGAAGTTCATTTATGCAGTGCTTAGTCATCACAAAGTTCATTCTTTTGGATGCAGTGTGTGATGTAGCAAATGGAGAAAGGGTAGATAGTCCATTTTTTACACTGGAACTTGAGCATGATGGAATTTTCTGTGGCCCAGTCAGTAAGCAGGAGTACTGGAACCCTTCTGTTGAGGTGCTAGATTATGTTGACTCTGGCACTTTCTCCTATGCATTCCTTGAGCAACACTTGCCTTGGTTGGGATATCCAGTGATTGAACACATCATTTACTGGTGCAAACCAAAAACCAATCTCAGATGGTTTGATCAGAATTAGAGGTGATGAGGATTTCCAGCATATGATCAGAGCTAGTGCTGAGCATAAAATGCTTGTACTCATGGTTGACCATACAGATTTCATCAGCAACTTCAGTTCTGATTTGGTGTGCACATTGCCCCTGTCTTTGATAATAGCAACAACAAGTTTTGCAGCAGCAAGTGCATCCTCTTCCCATAGCCTAATATCAGTCTTTTAGAGTTAACGATCAAGTGTCAATGCACATCACCATGCGAATGTATCTCTACACTAGTCGCAGACTGATGAGTAAACTCAAGTTAATTTGGCAAAGGAAAATCCATGTGATAACCAACAGACGACTGATGCAACAAGAGCAATGTACTTCAAGAAATGCATCTACAGATATAAGAAGAAGGCTGTTGTATCATGTACACTTAGAATATGTGATTAATTAACAAAGATAAAATGATGTACAGGCAAGGTTGCCCTCTATCATCTTGTGCCTCTCTTCTTCGCAACTGATCTTCATCAGCAGCGCAACTTGTTTGTGACAAAATTTTCCTCTGATGCTATATATACAAACCAATGTTGTTGTGTTGGAATGTTTTTTTTACAATGTAGCCTTTTGAAGTCCTTGTGACATGTGAATATGTGATAAATCATGTATCTCGGTATCCAATCAGCCACACAAAAATTCACCCGAGAGACACATTTGATGACAAGCTTCCTGCTGCTGCAACAACGGCGAACACACCGAGAGCGAGCAACCGCAATGGCCTACCGGCAGCAGCACCACTCCTGAATTTTCCTTGTATTCGTTTAATCAAAGGAAGTCCACTATCTTCTGGATTTATAGGTAGAGCCTGCAGTAACGAAAATACGGAACAGTATAGCTATGTGCGGTAAATAATTTGAAGTCAACCTTGAGCAATAGCCATGGTAAACAGAATAGTCACCGATGAATTTCTACTCTACAACACATTTTTTACTCGTATATATATGATTCAACATTTCCTTGATTGCGAAATGCACAACTGAAAAGAAAAGAAAACTTGCCTCGCCAACAAGAATAACCCCAATTGTTTGTGCTTGAGTGGCACATTCTCTTGCCAGCCTCCTTAGTTTCACACGGTCATAGTACTGCTCCATCAGCATCTAAAAATTATCAGAGGGGAGAGAAAAATGAGCGAGATGTTCGACGCGAGCTGCAAAATAGAGCATCCTGCCGGAGCTTACCCAGTCATATCGATCTAGATGCTTCTGCAGTGTTGTGCTTCTCCGTGGTGGTCGGCCATGGCCAACTTCCTCCCGCCGTTCTTCCGCCGGCGGGAAAAAGGTGTGCGCGACGAATCAACCCCCAACACCTTGTTTTCCTGCATCGGTTGCAATTCAAGTGTTGAAGAACAAACACTAAAATCAACAATCCGACATGAAAATTGATTGTTTATATACCACTCCTATATGGTTGTAGAATTTCATTGCAAATGAGAACAAGTACACAGCTCAGATTGGATAGATTTTGTTCACAGGCTTCATGGCAAATTTGCAAGTGATTTTCTATGGTATTTAAATTGGGGAATTACCGAATTAGCAAAGTACCAATCTATTGCAAAATGATGAAAACAAGTATTGGGCTCTAGCCTTTTTATTGTTATTAAGCTGTTGCAGTATGCACGTTTCGATAATAATCCATAGCACTAGTACCTTTTAAGAGTAATATATACTGTAATTGATTGTGATATCTTTTTTCAGATGATGATGAGAGGGAAGAACGGGTGCGTATCGGTGCTTCTCTCTCTCTCAAAACAACGACTGCGATTCTTATTACATTGTTTCATGATGGTCACGTTCTCGATCACGGGTGCTGACCTCTCTCAAACCCGATCGGTGTTGCAGAAATATGACCCCCGGTGCGGCATGCCCAGAGAGGAGTTTGAATGGCGACAGTCCCGGGCCGACACGATGGACAAACGTATGCCCCAGGTGGTGGAGGACTTGGATGTTTTGCTGCGGAGGCTGCGCCCCCACTTCGCCGACGACCCCGACGCCCTCAAGAAGTGGGAAGAGTATGAGAAAGATGTCCGTTATGCGTTTACGCATAGCCTCCGTAGCACCCTCATTTCGCCTGTGTGCATCCCAGTTAGTGATCTAACACCCACATATTCTCTACTTCTCTTGCACATACTAGCAATAATTTGAATGTGATGTTCGGTTCCAGAACTCCGTCGCATACGAGCAGCTGATGCAAAGGAAGGCCTGGTCTAGGACCGTTGCTGGCAGGGTATTTGGAGGCCTGGAGAAGCTGAAACAGGCAGCCACAGTGCCCTCAACAAGGAACAAGAGAACAATTAGAGCCGGGGCAATCGTTGCCGGTGTCGCCGCCGCGTTTGATCTTGGGCTTGCCCTCGGACGAACTCAACTCCATGGAAGCAGGACCAATGAAATGGAACCTAGCTAGCGCCAACGCTGCTGGTTCTCTGAAGTTCTTCAGTCAGTCATATTCCCGTGCTTATTCAGTTAGTCATATTCCCCACGATATAGGAATAAATCCAGTTAGCCATTTTCCCGCAAATGAGAGAGAGATTCAGTTAGCCATTTTCCAGCAAAAATAATAATTTAGTTTTCTATTGACATCTTGTGGAACTCCGATGATGGTCTGAACATTGTGTTGATGTGCTTCTTCTGGGCGTGAGAAAAAATGTAGTGATGGCATATGATCTCCGAGCTTGCTTAATTGATATGTACATTTCTGTCCAGGTGACCGAATAGACTGACAGTTAGAGGTCGCCGAGTTGTTTCCACTATGGGCAGTGAAAAGAACAACCGCATTTTTTTCTTTTCAAAGATTCGTCTGAAAGTCGAGTGCCGTCGTGATCTCATGAGGTTTTCCCAAGTTAAACACTGAAATTGATATAGCTTTGCTGGAATGGAACTTACTTCTGCCTTAAGCTTCATTGCACAAGCTGGATTTGTAACGCTAACACAGGCATATAACGGAATTAAAACTACTAGTACACCTAATTAAGATTCAGAAAGAAACAAAAGAAAGAGCAGTACACGTAATAAAGATTACTTATGAACGATCAAAAGTGACGGATAAACATAAAAGAAAGAAAGCCAGCGATATTCCATAAAATTAAAAGCGAGATTACTTCCCTCGAAATTCCATTTTGCACAACAAGAAGTAATCATCATGAGCAATCAGCAATGTCGATCAATAAAATGTGTAGTCCCTTTCAGCTAAAACTAGAGGAAGATTGATTTGCAGAATTGCACTGTGCATCATCTTCGTCATCCTCCTCTGGTCCTTGAGATGACGGGGATGTGCCTGCCCTGAAGGAGCCAGCATTTCCTATATCACACATGTACCATGGATGCACTTCAGGTTCGCACGCCCTGGAGGAACGACGGGGATGTTGGCAAGCCATCTAGTCTAGTACTGAAATAAAAATGAATAACCATAACTTGGAACTTTGTATTGATTGCAGCTGAGAGGAAAGAAGAAAACGTGTGAAGTACATGTGTATTACCTCGACGGAGGACCTCAAAGTGGAGGCTTCTCCCAGTCGCCTGGGGGAGTTGAAAGCACTTCGTCATCATGGTTGGTCAGGAGAGCTAGCTCATTCTCCTGGAACAATCAATACAATTAAACAAATCATGCACGCAAAGGTAATAAAATTGATCTCATGCAAGGATATGTACCTGTTGGTTGGCATTGGTTGGGGCTCTCTCTGGCTGCACCATTCCTTTTGGTCTAGTCCTGATCTGAGGGCAGGGAAAAGTAGGAGGCCAGATCATGGTAAAAGGATGGATCTTATAAATGTCTCCGTCACCCGGCGCCAACGTGTACACCTTCTCTGCTACCCTTCTCGCAATGTCCAAGTAGATGACAGCGCTGCATATCTCCAAGAATACGACCTCCGCATTGTCCCCGATTGCGTGCAGCTTGACACCAGCATTCTTTCCATTCTCAAGGTTCAACGGATTGAGTAGAACATCTGTAGTACTATTGAGCCGATGAAATCTGCCGAGAAGACAACCGTTCTGAGAACCATAAAGGACACCCCACGTATCAGAGTAGGCATCGAAGGCCGATCTGGCGCGGCAGATCATGGTGTCAAGCCCCTGGATGTGAGGCATCACCATGAACTTTGGGAGCGAGAATTTCCAACATTTCAGGTAGATGCCAAGGAGAGGTGGGTGGAGATTGCGGAAGCGGTGAAGTAAGGCGGGGTCAGAGGTGATGTTGAGCCAGCGCTTGCACACGAGGGCGGCATGGACGAGGCTGGCAGGGAAGACTAGACGAACCAGGATCTCACGGAGAAGGTCATCGTCATCAAGCACCATGGTAATATTCGGCAATGGTGGGGATCTAGGGTAGAACAGATTTACGAAAACGTTAGAAATAACGCAGGATATTAATGAAGGCCAATGTGAGCAAGTATGTTTGTCTCCATTGAAGAACTCTTATTATATTATTGTAAATGTAAAATCTCATGGTTTCTACAACGTACATTACAATATAATCCTCTTAACTAGGCGATCCCGGATGCCGATCAAGTTAACACTTGTTGGTAGAAATATGGGAAGGAGCACTATCCCTGGCCTTTGATGGTATCATGACTTACACGAGGTAGAATATTTTGGAAGGCATGGGATCATGGCACTGTATAATCACTAGGTTTGGAGGAGGTTCACTCTAGGGGTGCATATTCTACGTACATAGTATCTTTCAGATGAAGACATATCAAATTATAACTTGGCAATATGAAAGTGTGATCCCAGTTTATGTGGGCAACTTCTATATCTGTGTGCATATTTACTACCCTCTCCCGTTTTGTAAGGCGACACATAGCTCTAGGTTATTAATTTGATCAACGTAACAAGAGTTATATATATCGTAAAAACCACACCATTAGAAACTCCCTTCAAATACGAATACAACTGTATACTTTTTGCAGCATGTATCTCATGTTTCGTTGGTCATATGAACCGGAAGAGGGGAAAGTATGCTTCCAGTTGCTACTTTGGCATATATATACATCTAAGAATAATCATATATATCCATAGGACCAATATAAAATTCCATCGACCATTCGACCTGTACCCTAGCAAGTCGACAAGAGTAAATAGACAAGGAGACAGTCGAGGTTAGGGCAAGGGTGGGCGTGCAGACCGGGTGCTGGGAGTGGTGGCGGCCGGCGGCAACGATGATCTGGCGGCCTGCGCTCCTCCGTGGCTTCCGGCCATGCCGAGCCTCCTCCACATCGCCGGTTCTCTCTTCACTACTTCCCCGTCGGCGATGAACGTGTTTCGGAGGAGCGGAACCACGGCGATAGATTTGTTACGGAGATAGATTTGTTATATATGGAGATAGATTTTTTATGGGTACTTTTTTCTTTTTGTGGGAATTGTGAGTTTTAATTTTTGTTGCAGAAAAATTATGAGTTTTAAATAGAAGGACAAAAGAACATGAGAAGACCCAACAGGCCAAGACAACCTGTCGCGCGTTCGCATACACACGCTGGCAATTAGGCCCATAATATATATATATATATATATCCTGTAGTGGCCCATATTTCGCGTTTGCATACTCATGCTTTCGAGATATGACACCTAAAAATCGTTAAAAAAACACACACACAGTATCGACGTAGACGCTCATATGCACATATACTCATTCATATGAATGCATGCACGCACACCATACCCCTATGAGCACCTCCGAGAGATTGGGTCGGCATATCATTTTGAAATTGATGATGTCGCCACAGACACCTTCGAAGTCGACGGGAACATCCTCTCCCACTGAATGCACATCACTAGAAGGCCTGAAATAAATTCAGGAAGATGCAAGCATCAATGTCAAGTATATAGGATTTAAACACTGGTGGGCTGAGAATATCACTGTCCTTCTAACCATCCAACCACATGTTGGTTTGCAAAGAAAAAACCTAAATGATGCCTTCGGGCCGACCGGCTAGTATCTGGCGTCGGTCGCACAAGAGGTGTCTGATCTGGCAAGATCCGACACATGAGGGAGGCAGCAACGTGATGTGGGCACCGCTCTATGCCCTCTTTGTCTCTTTCCCCGAACAACACCGGCCACTAATCCCCCCCCCCCCCCCCCGAAGCATTGAACCCACCCTCATCCTCTACTATCTCCTGCATGCGCTCCGTCATTGCTCAACTTGAGCTCCGCCATGGCCCAACTTGAGCTCATGTGCTCCCTCCACCCTCCCTCCTCTCTCCGATGTCCCCACGCTCTGGCACTCCTCCGACGCCCTCCTTTCCACAGCTCTCGTGCTCCCTTAGCGCATATTCTCTTTCGTCCCGGTAACCTTTGCCATGGGCTCTGCTTCAACGGCGGTCACAGTGGCCAAGAGTTGCGAAGCTGGCGACCAAGATGCTGCAACCAGTGGGCTACGACGTGGCCCTCATACTAGAACCGACCACCACAGGATGCTGCAACTAGCACCATCGATGTTGGAACCAGCCACTACGGCTGCTGGCACCAACGAGGCTTGGCGCTGCGTCCGCCGAAAAAAGCTGCAACTAGCACCATCGATGTTGGAACCGGCTGCTGCGGATGCTGGCACCAGTGACACTCTGCGTTGCGTCCGTCGAAAAAAGTTGCGACCAGCACCAACGATGATGAAACCGGCTTGCCACAAATTCTGGTACAGGCGACACTCAGCATTGTGTCCGTCCAAAAAGTTGCAACCAGCACCCACTGATGTTGAACCATCCACTGGTGCTGTCACTGGCCGGTTGATGTATCGTAGTGCAGTTTTGCATGGCAAGCTCCTGGAAGTTTCTTCATTGTTGGTGTCGAGCAATGGTTTGTGGGTATGCCGTCCTCGTCAACCTTCTGCATAGCATTTAGGGCCTTGTCGCATCTGATGACGGTGGCGCAACAGGAGGCAAGGCCTGCGGCAGCGTAATTGGGATGGTCGCGAGAGAGGCGAGGTGCACGACATTTTCTTGCTCGATTGATTGGAGGCACTAAATCCGTCATGTATTCGTGGACACAAATCTATCCGAAAAAGGCGAGAAATATTAGCCTGGTCTTCAACCAAATTACGAAGTTGTCCTCAACCAAACTATGAAGTTGTTCTCAACCAAACTCTAAGCTGATCTATCTCGGTCGTTGGATCAACTTAATACTACAACTTAAAATATGCAGTACGATGTACTGTAAAAAGATCTTTTTTACTGTAAAAAGATCTCTAATGTTAAAGTCCACTTCTTACAGGTGCCCATAGGCCCTGCATCTTGAAGATGCAAGGAGGGCTCATTTTGTGGAGATGCCAGAAGGGTATGCGGTTATATATATATATATATATATATATATATATATATATATATATATATATATATATATATATATATATATATACAGGGCCGTCCACGGGCCTGTGCGGGCTATGCGACCGCACAGGGCCCCCAGTTCTGGGCACACATTGTTCTATAGTCTCAATTTTGGGCCTTTTCATTTCGGCCTTGTAGGCCTAGTCGCGCTGCAGCTTCCAGTTTTGGGCCTTCTGGGGCTGGTCGCTGGAATTTGTCAGGTTTGATCGCTCGAGGCACACAACCCCCTTAAGGATGGCAATTTTACCCATGGGTACGGGTACCCGCGGATACCGTACCCGCATGGGCAGGGTATGGGCACAATTTTATACCCATGGGTAGTACCCATATCATACCCGTTAAGTCATGGGTAAGGTACGGGTATAGCATTTTATCCATGGATATACCCACACCCTACCCATTTATACTAACATGTGAATTTTAGCCGTGATTCACAAGTGTACCTATGTTAAAATTGTGTCGTGAGCTTGTGAACCTATGTTAAAGTTGTCACCAGTTGTCAATTTGAATTGAGATAATTGTCATGTACTCATCTAACTGTTATTGAGTTGAGATCAATAATTTTTTTGTCAAATGTGCTATAGATGAATGTAAAATTATGAATAACTTGTGTACTGTTTGATTACCCGTTGGGTACCCAATGGGTATGGGTACCCGTCAGGTATGGGTACGGATAAAGTTTTATACCCGTGCGTACGGATATGGGTAGAATTTTGTATCCATTGACTACACGGGTATGGGTATGGTATTGCTCTACCCACCCCATACCCTACCCATTGCCATCCTTAAACCCCCCGTGAGCCCCTCAATCGAAAAGGGAAAAAAATACAAATCCCATGAGAGCTGTTTTTGCTTTCTCTCTATTTATTTTGGATTTTTTTTCAGGAAAAACAAGAGCTGTTGTTTCGCGTGTAGACGTCTTTTCTCATTCACGGCTAGAGGCGCCAACCAGAAGCAGCCGTTGGTGGAGAGCCAGTCTATAACACCGACTAATTCCACTACTTCATCAATTGGGTGTACCTAAGCCAATACCCTATCAAATTTGTTTTGGAAAATCCTATCTAATTTATGTTACCTTTTCCTGTTGAATATTTATATTAATTAGTAGACATATTTATGTTGGCAAACAATATATTGAATAATTATAATTTTTACACATCTGTTCATCTTGTAAACACTATATTGAATTCTTATAATAATAAGTATTATTATTCTTATAAGAATAAGACAGAGGGGAGGCTCCCCTCTGTTCTCATTCTTTTTTTAATACGTATAATAATTATTGTTATCATCTTTTCTGTACATACACATAGGTTCATCCATGGATTTGTTGTTTGCTCATGTTGTCACGCATCCAAGATTTTCAAGATAGACAATCATTTCAAATTCAAGGATTGATCTTCTTTTGTTTTATTGTCTTTGTAAAACTACAAGTCATGTAGTGCTTGAAGCCACTATATTATATTTTTGGTTAATAAAACAGACGAATCCTGGGGCCCCAAATTTTAGGGTCGCGCTATTCGTCACCCTGGGTGAGGAATTCTTATTCCTCACCCCAACTCAATCTCACGGGCAGAACTTGAAAGCGTAAGAGACAAAGCACTTGAGGTAAAATTACAGTACGAAGGAAGGGACCGGTTTCCACCGTAAACAAAAGGGAGCGAGGTAATTTTAGGACGTGCATGCAGATAAATTACATCCTGCATGTAACGAAGCAATTGGCGTATCAAAGTTGTTACGGCGTTACTGATTCTTGGATAAGGCTACGTTTCAAAAAATTATTTAGTTGTTACTGCTATGTTTCATTTTATTTTCGTTTTTTCATACACATTGTAAATTTTTTGCATACACAAGTATCATTTTTTTAAACATGTTTAACATTTAAATAATACATTATAAAAAAATTTAAAAGTACGTTTTAATTTTTTTTCATAAACAATTCTCGTGTACATTTAAGAACAATTATACATCGTATATATTTTGTAAACAAATTATTACCTTTTTTGAAAATATATGTTTTTGAATTTTTGAAATGTGTTAAACATTTTTAAAATACACGTCCAAACGTTATGTTTTCGAATGATATGAAAAAACTTTAAACAATGCAAGATTTTTTACATTGCATATAATATTTTTGTAATGTAAAGTACATTTTTTTAATGTGGGAGATTTTTTTATAGATGTAATTATTTTTTGAATAATACAAAATAGTTTATTTTGAATTAGATAATCATTTTTTAAAAATTCATAACTTTTTAAAAATATCATGTATACTATTTTAAAATGTGTGAATGCTTTTTGAATACTATGACTATTTCATTTTAATGGTATCAACAAGGTTTTAAACTATGCTAACAAAACAAATTACACTGCTCTAACATTTTTCAAATTCATGGCTTTCTATATTTCTGAAGTAATTTAAATACTAAGGAATATATGTGTTTAGAATATTTCTTTCAAAAATACGAAAGAAGCTAACCTGCATGGAGCTACTTGGACCGGTCAAATATTAGTAAAGAAAATGTGCCATTGAGGTGACAACTCCTTTGGACTCGTAGCAACAAGCGATACATAGCTGCGCCCTTCCCGAACAGGCGTATTGGGAGGATAGCATAGTGGGTCGATTAAGCTAGCCAGAGAAGATACCCACTCCAGACGAGAGCCCATGCGTCTAAAATAGTACAAAATACCAAAACACTTTTTTTCTAAATTTAAAAATACAAAAAAGGAAAACAAAAAACAAAACCCAAACAAATCACATGATCGAAGGGAATTGGTTCGTACATGGGCCCGCTCATGCTAGCTACCCTTGTGCATCTGGTCAACACTTGGACGCGCTGAGCATCAAGTAGATATTGTCTAACCGCCAGTGCTATTCGTCATCCGTACCGAGAGATGTCTCGGTCTTGCCTCTGGGTGCAAGGAAGTTAGCCACTACTGAAGCGCCTCTGGCTCAAGTTTTGTCTGGGTGCGAGGGAGTTAGCCACTACATTTAACAATTTACGACATCATTAGCAAAAAAAATAAAACATTTTTATATGCATTCCCTCTATAAATAATATAAGATTGTTTAGATCACTTTTTTTCATACACATTTCGCATATACATTATAAAACAAATTACATTTTAAATAGAATAGACACATTTCACATATACTTTCTAAATAAAACATTTTCATTTTTTAAAAATATATGTTTTGGAAGTTTTTACGAATATGTGTTAAACATTTTCAAAATATACGTCCAAACATTACTGTTTGAAAGATCCGAAAAATTAAAAAAAATGCACCCCCTTTTTTGATATTATATAATATTATTTGAAATTTAAACTACATTGTTCTCGGGGTGAGAACAATTTTTGAATAGTATGAAATAGAGAGTTTTCTGAATGAAACATACATTTTTTCCATCGTATAAACGTTTATTAAAATGTCATGTTCATTTTCTGAAATGTGTAAACATTTTTTCAATGCTATGAAACTTCGTTTAACTATGCTAACAAAAAATTTACACTGCATTAAGATTTTTAATTTTCTTTTGGAATATATAATATAATATTTCTTTTCATAGTACGAACTAAAATTCAAAAGGCTAACTGCAGGGTGCTACTTGGACCAGCCTAATAAAAGCAACGGAAGTGCGCTAATGAGGCGAGACCACCTTTGGACTCATAGCAACAAGAGATGCATACTCGCGCCCATACCTGCTCATTGTATACCCGCTCCCAATGACAGCCCCATGCGTCTAAATGGTAGAAAACCCAAAAACACTTTTAAAAATTTGTAAAAAAATACAAAAATGAACAACAAAAAACAGAACCCAAACTAATCACATGTTCCAAGGAAATTGGCTGGTACATCGGCTGGCCCATGCTAGCGACCCTTGTGCACCTTATCAACACTTGGACACACTGAGCGTCAATTAGACATTGTTGAACCGCAGTGCTATTTCTCTCCCATACCGAGCGGTGTGTCGGTCTTGCCTATGGGTGCGAGGGAGTTAGTAAATACTGTAGTGCCTCTGACTTGATTTCTTTTCTTGGGAGCGAGGAAGTTAGCCACTACATTTAACATTTTTTAATACATTATTAATAAAAAGGTTCAAACATTTGTTTGGATTATGTATTCCCTCTATAAACTAATATAAGATCGTTTAGATCGTAAAAGTACTGATCTAAATGATCTTATATTAGTTTATGGACGGAGTACATTTTTTCATACACATTTCATCTTTCACATATACATCTAAAAAATTAAACACGTTTAATATTTTCTAAATAAATTATTTTCTTTTTAAAAATATGTGTTTTTGAAGTTTTTTTGAATATGTGTTAAACATTTTTAAAATACACGTCGAAATATTATTGTCTGAATGAGAGAAAACATTTTGTATATCAATGCAACCACGTTTACATATAATTTAATATTTTTCAAATTTAATGCGCATAGTTTAAACATGGGAGATTTTTTGAACTGTTAAATATTATTTGAATAGTACAAAATATATTTTTCTGAATTAAAAAACATTTTTTACATCGTATAACCATTTTTAAATATTATCTACATATTTTTGAAATGTATGTACAGTTTTTAAGTGCAATGAAGATTTTATTTAATGCTATCATACTTATTTTAAACTACGCTAACAATTTTTTTACACTGCATTAATATTTTACCACCTTTGGACTCGTAGTAACAGGCGATACATAGCCGCTCCGTTAACGAACAAATGTTCCGGGCCAGTAGCATGGTAGGCTGGTCAAGCTAGCCACAGAAGATACCCACTCCTGATGAGAACCCCATGCCTCTAAATAGTAGAAATTCCAAAAAAAAATCTGTGAAAAGACTAAAAGGAAGCAATAAAAAACAGAACCCAAACAAATCACATGATCGAAGGAAAATTGGTTGGTACATGGGCCAGATCAAGCTAGCGACCCTTCTGCATCTGGTCAACACTTGGAAGCACTGAGCTTCAATTAGACATTTTCGAACCGCTGGTGCTATTTCTCTCCCGCAGCGAGAGGTATCTTAGTCTTGCCCATGCGTGTGAGTGAGTTAGCCCCTATTGTAGTTGGCTGTAGTTTTTGCTGGGAGAGAGCGAGTTAGCCACTACATTTAAAAAATTTCAATACATTATTAGCAAAAAAATTCAAACATGTAATTTGATATGTATTCCTTCTGTAAACTAATATATGATCGTTTAGATCAGTAAAGTAGTGATCTAACCAATAATATATTTGTTTAAGGAGGTGGTACATTTTTTCATACACATTCATTTACATCTAAAAACATTATACATATTTAATATTTAATATTTTCATTTTTAAGATATATGTTCTAGAAGTTTTTGCAGATATGTGATAAACTTTTTTAAATACAAGTCGAAACATTATTGTTTGAATGATAAAAAACATTTTGTGTAACAATGCAAACATTTATACGTATTATTTAATTCTTTCTGAAATTTAACGCACATCATTTTAAATGTCAGAGCATTTTTTGAACTCTAAGATATTTATCAATAGTACAGAATATTTCTTTATAAATTAAGCTAACATTTTTGCATTGTATAAACTCTTTTTTAAATATCATGTAATTTTTTGGAAATATTTAAACATTTTGTAAATGCAACGAAGATTCTATTTTAATGCTATCATACTTATTTATAAACTACAATTTTTTACAGTTTGTTAATATTTTTGAAAATCATGGTTTATTGATATTTTTATTGGTAATTTTAACATTTTGGAGAATATATGTAGAATATTTCTTTCGATAATACGATTTTTTTTCAAAAGACTGACTGCTGGGAGCTACTTGGACCGGCCTAATAGTAGCAACGAAAGTCCACCATTGAGGTGAGACCACCTTTGGAGTCGTAGCAACAGGTGATACATAGCCGCGCCCTTACTGAACAGATGCTCCGAGTCGGTAGCATGGTGGCCGGTCAAGCTGGCCACAGAAGATACCCACTCCCGATATGAACCATATGCGTCTAAATTGTAGAAAGCCCAAAAAATACTTTTTATAATTTGTAAAAATACAGAAAAGAAACAACATAAACAGAACCCAAACGAATCGCATGATCGAAGGAAAATTAGCTGGTACATGGCCGGCCCATGCTAGTGCATCTGGTCAACACTTGGATGCATTGATTGTCAATTAGGAATTTTTGAATTGCCTGTGCTATTTCTCGCCCGTACCAAGGACACTGCTACATGGGCCGGCCCATGTACAAAATAGTTTTTTTTGGAATTACACAAACATTTTCTTTACCTGGTATAATCTTTGTTTTAAAAATCCTGTACATATTTTTTGAAACATTTGAACATTGTTTTAATGCTATGGAAATTTTATGTTAATGCTTTCAACATTTTTTCAAAACTCAGCTAACAAATTTTACACTGTGATAACATTTGTTGTTTTATTTTTTAAGTAATTTTAAGATTTTGGAACATATGTATTTAGAATTTTTCTTTCAAAATATGAACAAAAGAAGAAAAAAAAGAACTAAACTGCAAGGAGTTACTTGGACCGGCCTAATAGTAGCAATGAAAGTGCACCATTGACGCGAGACCTCCTTTGTACTAGCAATAAGCGATGCATAGTCGCGCCGCTGCCGAACATGCGTTCGGGGTAGATAGAACGGTGGGCCGGTCAAGCTAGCCACATGAGTTGTGTGATGCTGGCCATGGGCTTCGCACAAACAGTTGCTTAGATATCTCCAATGCTCAGCGCTTACATGGGCGCTAGCAGGAATAAAATAAAATATTTTCCTCGGTAGCACCCGCATTAGGCTGGTTATAGTGGGAGTAACTTAGCAAGTAACATAACACATCTCAAGAAAAATTTGCTTACATGGCATGCAATTAATGAGGGGAGAGATGGTTGGAGTAACATAATATGTTACTGTAACATAACACATACCAAGCCAAAATGAGTCTACATCTTAATAAATGATGGCTTGCATGATACCAACTATATGTTACTCTCCACTATGAATGTAGTAACATATGCTCATAATGTACACCCACACCCGCCGCAATGTACCATTGTAGTCGATCAACACCATATAGAATACTTCATCAATGGTGGTATCACTTAAAATGAGTTGTATGCCAGAATGAGATGAGGATGGTGGTGTGCATACCATTCTTGCAAATGCCAATGTGGTTATCATCTGGGTCATACGATTGTTTCACGGTGTCTACCTCGATGGTTGCAAACCCATTGATAGGGTTTAGCGGTGAAGATGTAGAGGGATGTGTGTGTGTGTGTGTGGGGGGGGGGGGGGGGTGGTTGTGCGCGCGCGCGTGCGCAGGGTTGCGGGGGGAGGGGGACAATAGTCCCCCTGGCATGCCATCATTTGTTGTCGCTGTGGTCTCATGGGCTTGTAAGACTTACCCATAGTGGGAGTAACATAAGTGCTATGCTGCTAACATCACATATTTGTAGGCAAAATATATGATGTGACAAGTAGTTAATAAGAAAAGAGAGGACGTTTGGTAACGTAGTATGTTACTCTCGCTATGGGTAACATCACACATAACAAGACAAGATGAGTCCAGAACCTAATAAATGAAGTATTGCATGGCACCACACATATAATACTCCCCACTATGGAGGTAGTAACATAGACTAGTAACATATGCATGTTACTAGTCTAAGTTACTCCCCACTATGGATAGTCTAATGAAACAACATGTTGTTTGGTGCATGAGCAGTACTCTATCAAACACTATGTGGTTGTTTGTTTTCTCGAAAAGGAGGATGACCCCCGGCCTCTGCATCAGGACGATGTATGCATCCATTTTATTAATTATTCATCAAGACCTTACAAAGTAATACATTAATAAGTCTGAAGCCACCATCTCGGCAACATCTGTCGCTATTCCTACGAACTTGATGAAGCGGGGCAGATTGTCTAAGCCTCAATTCCAGACCTCACCCGAAAGCCCAACATCTAAAGCCGGAGGCCCCAACCAAGCCGCATTGTCGGGACTGGGGCACACACCGGTCTAGCGCTCTCTCGGTGGTCACCGCACGCCACGCTGCAGAGGCAATCGTCACCGTCTTCCATCAATCCATCTTTAGAGAAGGTACTGACGCATCGAGCTTCACAGGCCAAATTGCTATCGACGCCACCATGACGCCAGACAGTGCCACCATCCTGCGCTCGTCCATCAACACGCGTCCACCGCCGAGACCCTGCTGCTCCATGGCGCCGAGACCCACCGTTGTCGACGTGCCAGATGCCATGCCGGTCCTCCTTCACGAACACCACATGCTGCCACTGGTCCCATCCCCTCCGCCTGCAGTTCCTCTAGATGAGCACACGAACGGCGCGTGTGGCGCCTCCAAGAAAGGCACGCCACACGTAGTGCCGCTGCTGCCTAATCTGAGGAGATTTTGGTTCTTCAATCGGGCATAGGGTCGGGGTGTAGGGGAGGGACCTCGATGGCGACTGCAAGAAGGAGAGCGGCGATATTTGTCGGCGCCACCGTCGGGATGAGCGAGCCATCCAGAGTTTCCTCTGGTCCGTATCCACCTCTACCAGCCCCCGCCAACGCACCGAGGCCAACAGCTGAGACTGCAAGCCACCAAATGTAGCGGGAGAGAGGCTGCAGCGGGGAGGAGATCCACCATAGCGCCGTGCCCCAGCCCCGTAATATCGACCCGCCTCGATCTCGCCCAACTAACTCTCGGATATCTATATTGGTTTCTTGTAGAACCTAGCCGGCTTTATGGGAAAACAATTGTTAGTCGTTTTCGTATAAACTTGATTTTGTTATCTTCAACAATTTCGTTACCACTTTTCCGATGGTCGATGCATTTTCTCTACGATGGGTACCAGCAAAATACATGAGGGTTGGTAAGCCACACATGGATTAGGACAAATCGGTTAAGGCTTTCAATGCCCAAATAAATATTTACGGTAAGCCTAACCCCAACAGAATTTTTAGTAAAGCATTTTTCTAAAAAAAAATCTTAAAACAAGGCTGGTTCGACTGCCCTCCAAACAGCCACTACGCGCTACTTCCTGCTCCGTCAAATAGGAGCACGAATAGCCTTCGAAAAGGCAAATTTATAGTCCACGCCCCTCTCACACGGGCGCAATCCCAATAACTAGTGTGTTGCCCAGGCATACCCCTACAGCTAGCAGTGGCATGTTAGGACTTAATTATATACCGTGACAGTCTCTCAAAATTTGACGATGGATACGTAATATGACGTGGCTCATTGCTCATTGCTCAAGCCGATTCACTCGTTGACAGCGCGACCACACAGCTAATTTTGAAGACGTGGCAGATATCTATACACACGTAACAAAAGTGTGTCCAGAAGCGACGACACGACGACCACCGTAGCTAGGGAGGCGTGACACTGTGACCGACCATGGAATTTTCACTGTTGGATATGCTCGTATGCATGTATCTCAAGAAGATAAGGAGGAGACGACGACACATAAAACGGCGTCGCGGACGCACGCATGCATGCACGCACGCGACGGGGTTTATGATGCCAAGGAGCAAGGAAAAGCTACGGGAGTGTAGGCGAATCAAGCAGGTCAGTCGTGTCCATCTCCCAGTGACACGTGCATGTGCATGTGCATGTGGAGTACCTCCTCTCAGGTTGACCAGAGAGCATATCCCAAGCCCATCATTATATAGTCATCAACATTCGTTGTACGAGTTACAGTGTGATGTGACACTGAGTTGGATGTGTCTACGTGGGATATTTGGGTCCTCAACTTTTTCAGGTCTATTTTCCAAAGAGAAATGTCACCAAAGGATATCGTTTCTTCGGTATATAATAGTAGTACTACTACATGCATGAGTCCGTCATGGCTAAATCAGGAGAGAGTAGAAACATATGTTGTACTCTACACCGTGTCTCACTCACGGCATCTTTGATGACCCCCAAATTCGTCCGTTGATCGGTGGGACCAGTCCACGAACACGAGCCGACCATCCGTCCTGAAACTTTCGCTATTAAGTCTGCAAGCTCAAAATAACCGCATATCAATCATAGTTCTAACTTAAATATACAACCCAACAAAGTTTTCAAATTCACATAGTAGTTCAAAGCTGAATTCAACTAGCACATATGTTATAATTGTCCTCTTTAACCGCTCACATGTGCTCAATCAAATCTTCCTTGAGTTGCTCGATGCCAAATTTATTGAATTTGAACAAACTCATCAAACGTGACCGGACTCTGATTTGGAAGTTCGATAGGATCACACATATTCTCAAATTCAAGAGCTGTCGCAACATCTTCACCCTCATCCTCCACGATCATGTCATCACCTCCCACAAGGTCTCCAGATCTCATTGTTTAGCATGTCCATGAAGAACTGCAAAACGGGTCTGGAGCACTCCGAATGCTCTCTCCAGATTCTTTCTAGATGCTTCTTATCTTTGGACAAAGTGAGACTTTTTCGGACCAACTGGCTCAGAGATGATCTTGTCAAAGATAGCCCACAAATGATAGATACCATAAATCAGATAGTAGCCCATGTTGTATTCATGCCCATTGACAGTATAGTTACAAGGAAGAGCTTTCCCTTCAGTCAGCCTAGCAAACAATGGAGACAGCTGCAGCACATTAATGTCATTATGAGACCCAGACATGCCAAAGTGCGTGAAATCCAGAGGCCATGTGATGCAACTGCTTCGAGAACGATGATGGGCTTCTTGACATGGCCTGGTATTGCCCTTCTTGAGCTTTTGTATAGTTCTCCATCAATGCACATATGATGTCAAGAGATCTGAGCAAACCTGGTCACCCTCTTGCTTCAGACATTGCCAACAGTCTCTCGGTGTCTGCGACTTGGTTCTATATATCCAGCACTATGGTCCAAAGACTGAGACCATGGCAGTAGCAAATCTAACAATGGCGTCTCCGTATGTGCTCTCAGGTACATCTTAAGGATGTAAATTGTCACCAAGGATCGTTTATTTGGTAGTGTACTTCATATGTCCTGGCTAAATGTAAGATACAATAGAAACGGATGCAATGATACTCCATATATCATGTAGGCCCTGATTCAAATGGACAATTCTTTATTCATATAAGTTCAGTGGAATCGTTACAATGTCATGTGGTTGAAGAAAGCAAACATGTCTATCTGTATCTAGAGATAAGGTATATTTAGCTAAGCTATCAGTTTCATAGTTTCAAGTTGTACTTTCATGAATGAAATTACAGATTTCAAACTCCCTCCAGCGACGATCTATTTAATGATAGCACCATATCGCCCTCCTTCACTAGCCTTGATATCTTTTACCACTATTGCACAACGGTGACACAAGGATCTTGGTGATCTGGAGATCGGAAGCAAACTCCAAAACTTCACGGCCTGTCATTGCGGGACATGGGCCTCAGACAAATCATCCCATGATGGATGCCATTTCTTCTGCGTAACATTTGGGATCTCAGTTGGACACGTTGCTTAGCTTTAGCTTGAATGATCCATCTCTGTCTTATTTTTTGTGTTTAGAGCAGAAGGCCATGTCGGCCTGACTCCATTAATCATGAAACCACATGCTCCATCTTCATCTCCAAAGATTCTCATTTTGATGGGAAGAAAAAAAATATCAAGAGAATGAGGTTGTATTATCATTCCTTCAGCAGCCAAGAGAAAGGAGAGATGATTTGGGCCCTGTTTGTTTGGGCTTTTACTTCTGCTTTTGCAGCTTTTTCACTTTGGCCAAAAAGCCATAAAAACTCCTAAATAGATGCTTTTGGGGCTTTTATGGCTTTCGATGAATCAATAGAACAATATTTAGCTCTAAAAATTCATAAAAGCTCCAAAAGCACCTATTTAAGAGCTTTTATGGCTTTTTGTCCAAAGTGGAAAAGCTGAAAATGTATAAGTAAAAGCCCAAACAAACAGGGCCTTGGTCTGGTCTGGTAGAAGCATGCTCGCACTGTTCAAAGATATCTTTTTTTTCGAAAATGTTTAGAGAGAGTTTGTTGGAGTGTGAAGCAACAAGATTACAAGAGCAAGTATACAGAGATAGACAGTGTCAATTGGACCAGACAGAGCTTGCTGGATCAAGCCAGCGGGGTTGCGTACTCCAAACACGGAGTGTACCAATTGGATTGCTATCTGGCTAGCTGGTACACGCAGGTGTGTAGCTGACATGTGGTCTCCCTCACCTTCTATCGTGACGTTACTGGAGTACCACGCCTGTTCTTGTTTTGACCGGGGGCAGATTTTCTGGCCCGTTGTGCCCACACTAGTTTTTTTTTTTGCGAGAAAAACTTCCGATCTATTAATCAATTGTTAAGGTAGTACAAAGAACACTGGAAGTAAAATTTGCATCCAGGTCCGTAGACCGCCTAGCGACGACTACAAACACTGGAGCGAGCCGAAGGCGCGTCGCCGGCATTGCCTTTTCCTCATCGGAACCGGGCAAACATTGTTGTAGTAGACAGTCATGAAGTCATCGTGCTACAGTTAACCACTATAGTTAATTAGTGACGGGCGTACGTAGCGATTAGCAATGGATGGGCCATACCGTCGGCAATATGCGTCGTTTTGTTCGAGGACAAGTTTTCTCTGGTATGATGTGAAATTTCGTAATGTCATACCGACACGACTTTGTGGTTTGACTAGTGCGGGCACTCGGACCCAGGAGGTGCCTGCAAATTAGCCGGTTTTGGACAGATCCTCCCACGGTTTGTTTACTAGAGCACTCCTGCCACCACCGATTAGGTTAGTGGCAAACAACGACGATCAGCTGTTGATCACGAGCCTTTGCATGCGCTACCCTAAAAATCCAAGGGTTTGAAAACCGCGAAAGGTGTCGCGGATCAGCCAAAGCACTTAATTTGTCGCACGTCGATCACATGGCAAATGGAAAATTAGAGAGCAGAAATTGAACTGAAATCAAGGAAAGTTTCAAGCTCGTGCGCAACTGTAGATCACATGAGATCCTCATTTTACCGTCGAAATCTTGGCGCAACAGCTACATGCGTGGAGGCGAATCAGCAGGTCTTGTCGATTTCTCAGTCACACGTGCACCTGTGCCTCTCAGGTTGACCAGAGCAGCTAGCACAAACAGATCAGCCTCTTTCCCGAACCTATCATTGCATGATCAGCATGGTTCGTCGTTGTACGAGCTACAGTGTTATGTGACGCTGACCTGCAGGTGTCTACGTGGGATATTCGGGTCCTCAACTTTATCAGGTCCATTTCCGCTAGAGGCAAAATGTCACCATGGTTCATTTATTCCATAGTAGTGCTACACCATATATCTTGGCTCAACCAAGAGACAGTAGAAAGCTCAATTATTATCCACCGGAGAGGGTTATGAAGCAATTGGTTAATAGTAGGACTTAACCATAAGTTGAGAGGATTATAGATACATCAAGATATTGTCCGTGCACGTGCGCACACCACTGCGCTAGTGTGGTTTTACAGTTTAACGAGCATAGACACTAATACATGTTTAAGCTGAGACACATAGTTACATACTCGCATTTGCAAATCCTATTAACCAACGTCTTTGTCAAATATGGGTCTCTGTCACACGAGGGAGAACCCAATCATGACTTGATCATTTTGGAGGCTGACTTGTCACGTAGGAGTACCTTTCAAAATCAATGCGGTTATGCAAGCTAGTACTACTACACTTTGTTTGCGATAAGGACAACTTACCTGTTGCTTTATTTGCAATCTATTTGGTATTTAACGATGAAATACCTATAGGAGCACATAGATAGGAATGGCGTCTCTACCTTGAAGTTGATGTTCATGCACCGTGCTTGAACCCAATGATTTCATATGCTGTCTAGTGACAAAACGTATGTCGAAACGTCAATTGTTGTGAACAGAAGGAGGTCTTGTTATTTTTCTCCTGTCATCAGATCCTCAAACAGCTTTGTGGTTTGGTGTTTTGCGAGCAGTACTATTTGGTGAGTGGGATGTCCATTTCATTTCCTTTGTGCCACCTATTTTCCATATATGCTACCCCCTCTAATCCAAAATAAATGTCGTGATTTCAGTTCAAATTTCAACTAAAATGATGATACTTATTTTGGATCGGAGGGAGTATTTTTTGGACATAATTGTTTAGATCGTGCGGTACTTCATATATGTAGTGCTCTGCGCATGCATGTGTGCTTGTAGTCCTTGATGTGTGGTGCCATAGGTGCACGAGTGGATTTCTTATCTTTGACAATTAGCAGGATCAACTTTTCCTTATTTCAAGAAAGTTCATTCCTTCCTTACTTTTGAAAATTGAAAAGTTGTTAGACAAAAGAAAAACCTTGAGCGGCACGCGCGCGCGCGCGCACACACATATTGTGCACGTCGATGGGCATTATCCAAGCAAAGCATAAAGGAGAGGTATCCATCCATCGGTGGGCGGGGCCAAGGAGAGGCAGGGGTCTAGATTCTAGAAGAAGAGGACAAGCCAGAGGCGCTCGTGCAACCTGATGTGATTGATTGATTAGCCAGCCAGCCAGCCAGCAGCATGTACCTTCCTGCATGTGCACACATCTCAAGACCAAGAACAAAAATCCAACACACACTGCACACGTACGTACTCCAAGAAAGTGACCCAAGAAAGAACCACCCGTGCCATTCCTCCCACCGATCAAAACAGTAGTACTCCTTCCGTCCGGGTTTATTGGGCCCCTAAGCCACAAAGTATGGTCCGAATTTATAAGGCCCCTCATCTAGAAAACAGTTGTGGAACATCTAGAAAGCAGGAGCTTTAATGCCACACTAATTGCATTAGGCATGCATGCATGCGAGCGTGAGCTGGGATTGGGAAGTGCTTGGTGCATGCTTGGATGGATGGATCTATGGCAGCAAGTCGGGAGAGAGAGCCCCTCCCCAACGCCAGATCTGGGCCGGGAGCGCATGGGCGAGCTCTGTTGCGCTGCGCAGGACGACGCCCACCGGCGGCCGCTTGTGCTGAGCAACGAGTCAAATGTGCATCAATATGCCTGCCGCGATTGCCCTTTGTTGCCTGCGCGCGCGCATCACCTCCTTCGACAGTCCTACTGTGGCTGTGTAGCATATTGCTTTTATTTGGCATCATTTTTCTTCTGTTGATGAAAGACCGACGTTTATAATTTTTGCACCCATGTATACCTGATCAAAACTAAAACAATCTTTGGTTTAGGACCGAAACTAAGTATTCGCCGAATTCTTCCACGGGTGTAGTATCATTTTCTTTAGGGTGGGTGTTGTATCACTAAGTTGCAACTCATGCAATGCACCACGGGTATGATAAGTAAAGGCGCTCTATTGTGTATTGACCAATATCTTTGTCACACATGGTGTCTCTCTCACATGAGGGAGGGGCCAATCTGGAAATTAGCACAGGAACAGCGTGTTGGTCATCGAAAGCTTCATCCCCACCTTTCAAAATCAATGCACCGATGGATACTCCCAGATATGTTGCTTTATTTGCAGTTTATTTAAGGATGAAATACCTGTACTACTTTGATTGGAATGGCGCCCCAACCTTGACCTTGATAGGAGTACCCTCCTTCGCATGTCTTCCATATGTACAAGATCGTATGCGTGGCACAGTTAAACGACGAGACATGTCACCCATACTTCCATCTATTCAAAATGAGCGACAAATTTGCATTTGTCAGCACGTCATTTTTGTGAACACTAAGGGATTTGTTCTTTCCCCCTGTCAATCAATCTTTGAACAGCTTTGTTTTTTGGTCGCCTCTGCCGGTACTATGTGGAGAGTGGGATGTCCATTCCCATTTTCTTCGTGCCACCTCTCGTTTCATTTTCTACATCGTGCGATCAGCTCTACTAGTGCTTTGCACATGCATGTGCTCAAAAATCCTTATGATGCCATAGCTACCCAAACGAAATTGTTAAACAAATTTCCATTAGGCCAACAACTTTTGTTTCCTCATCCCAAGAAAGACCTCGAGCGGCACACGCACTATACATCATACTTCCTTTGGTTGCGAAAGGAAGAGAGCGCTCTTGTCTTTTTTTTAGCAGAGAGCGCTCTTGTCTTTTGAATCTAGATGACATATGATCCATTCATCACTATTGGAGTACATCTACACTTATATACAAGCTACTCATATGCATTGGGTGTACCAAGAGACAGTGTTAAGATATTCATGCACCAGGGTGGCTGGACTAGTACTAGTATATATTAGTTTGACCGGAAATTTGTTGCTCGCTCTCATCGTAAAACTATCTACCACAGGCACACATGTGCACATCAGTGAGCAGAGGAAAAGGAGAGGTATCTATCCACCGGTGGGTGGGGCCGAGGAGAAGAGGACAAGCCAGAGGCGCTCGTGCAACTGTGATTTGACAGATTGATTGGCCCGCCGGCCACATGTAGGAGTAGTACCTTCTTCATGTACATCCAAAACCAAAAACAAAGATCCAACGCACGCACGCATATGAAAAGGAAGCAAGCAGAAAAGTGTACAACCTTGACACAGGAATCTCCCACGAGTGGTAGAAGTTAGCAGTAGATCTGATAGATGGGATGGCCGGCTTTTGGTAGTGTGCATGGCCATCGGCCATGCATGCATGTGATCCTCCATGCATGTGAGCAAGCAAAACAAGCATGTGGAGGAGAGAGTGAAGGCGGGAAGAAGACAGAGCGAGGGACATTCCCCGCTCGTGTGCACGCGTCCGCATGTGCCTTGCAAGCCACTATTCTTTGCTGCAGCTTGCTTGATTGATGATAGAAAGAGGGAGGTGCAACAGCGGCCGGATATGGGCGAGCACGGCTGGATATGGATACGGGCGACGCCGACGGGGGTGCTTGGCCTTGCTTACCTGTGCTGTGCGCAACAAATGCCCATCCATCAATCAATGTGCCGCACGCGCGCACGTCGCCGTCCGTCCGTCTCCATGATCGGCAAGCAAGGAAGTTTCCTGGGTTGCGTTGCGCCGATCGACCCGACCCCTCTGCTCTGCAAGGAAGAAATTATCAAGGGCCACACACACAGAGATGTACAGAAATGAATTGACGCAGTAATGAGCGCCCATGCATGCCCATCATCACCTACCTTACCTATAGCCAGGTCCATGCATTGGCATGGCATGCGTGCCTTGGCCCAGCACACCGAGCTAGCCGGTGCAAACCAATGTCAAACAGTAGTACAACGCCAGTCGCCAGACACACACTATGCATCTGCACTGTTCAAGTTCTCTTGTGCTTTCGAGTACGTACTTACTATGGCCGCGTGCACCGAACCCAGCCGGCCGATCCATCCATGCATCCATCTCCTATTGATGAAACCATGCAAAAAAGCTAGGCCCATGAAGAGTTATTTTGATCGATATAGCATAGAATGAGTACTGAATTTATCATGAAATTCATTGGCTTGCAAAGTTTTAGCACACACTAATATTAATTATCCATAACAAACTCTAATACTCATGTGATATTCTATTTAGAATAAATTTGCGATGATCCTACAAATTATTATTACCAGACACATAATTAAATAAGTATACCTATGTAAATATAATTTTTATTCCAAGAACTTACGAAACATTAATGATGAAACCCAATAAAAATCTAGCCCGCGCATCGAGCGGGCCACTTTGCTAGTTTGAACTAAAACCACGACGAGTAGTTTGGAACGGAGGGAGTACTTGCATAGAGCGCGTCGTCTCCAGCTTCGCGTATGGGTCACCGTCTCCACATAGATGATGGTGCACGAGCGACATGAATGAGTAAGTATACAGCTTTGAGATCCCTCTCCACGTAGTCGGACAGAACTGTGTCACCGTCATATCCGCCGGCCCGGCCCCATGTATTCGGCATATCATCTCGGGTCGAACAGGCAGATGGATAAACATGCATAGATAGATGATGGGATGCATGCACTGTGACCTCCTGCCTGCCCAACATAGTGCTCCGTACCGTACGTGCTAAACACCAGATGGAATGAATATTTTGATCAGGTTCACGCAAGTTTAATGCACGCAAGCAAAGGAGCTAATGATACATGACCCGGCGACACCCAACACACATACTACTTCATAACATTTCTTTCTCATTCTATTCTTGCACTTGCACACACACAATTATACTACTTGCTCAGTTTCTAAATATATGTCTTTCTAGAGATTTTCATATAGACTACATACGCATGTATATAGGCGTAGTTTAGAGTACATATTCACTCATTTTCTTCTGTATGTAAGCAGTATTGGAATATCCGAAAAAGACTTATATTTAGGAACGGTGGGAGGAGGGAGTAGTATACACATGCATAGTCTCAGCCAACACTGTTCAGAGAAATGGGGACGCGGGCTGTGCCATATCGACCTTTTCTGGTTTTGTTTGGGGGCGCTGTGCCGTATCGATCGTACCAATTAATCCAGCGATCCACTGGAGATCTCGCCAACCTGTTTGTTTGACCCACCGGGCCAACAGGGATTCATCAATTATACTACGTACTACCACCTTTTTAAGTCGCGTCACGGTAGGGTTAAGTCGAGATGAATTAGTAATCAATTATGCTGAAAATGACGCGGCGCTAGCATGCAGCAACAGATCATGACCGCTCATCAAAGTTTTCGAGGGTCGGGGACAGGGGAAAACAGTAGTAGTACTCGAATAGGACCAACCCTGCAGCTGACCATCACATCAAGATTTACTAGCCGTAACTTTGTGAGTGAAAAACCACGATATTCACACTCGTAGTGTACAGTAATCAAGGGGGTCAATAATTTGAGAGAAACAGAGACAAAGGACAGAGGGCGCACGAGTGGGCATGCAGGTCAGGGAGATCTAGCCACTGAAACCAGCCCCGCATGCGGTAGGACCCAACCTGGTTTATTGAGACGTTCTGTGCTGCTGCCCAGACGGCCACACCCACATGCACGCAGCAGCAATGGGTACCCCCTCTTGCCCCTTGGCCAGCAATTCCATCCATGTACCATCGTCCAGCCCAATAATCCATCCGCCCAAAAGGATCTTCATCATCTTCACCTAATTCGTGGACACGGATATAGAAGCCGGCTGTTCAACTTTATCCATCAAACGTCTGGACATATTTCTAACAGAAATTGAGCAAGCCGGATAAATTTCATTGAAACTAGACGGTTTTCATTTAAACCTTACCAATTTCACGACATTTTTTACATTATTATTAAACAAAAACGGACATGGCATTTTTTTAACCTAGTTCAAATCTTCGCGAGCCGTGGAGCATCCTTGTTCCATATCCTATTCTTCCCAACACCCGGCGAGCTCAACGGCCGTGAGCTCTGGGAAGTCAAGCTTCATGTTTCCGGCCCACATGGGACTCGAATTGTGCCCATCTCCATGTCCCATGTCACTCTTGCTCGCAGGAGGAGTTTTGAGTGAGACCGCTTGTTGGACGTGTACGTGGCGGAGGTCTTGACTCTCACAAAGCCCACCTGAATTGTAACTGATTTGCATGAAAACAGACGCGGACGCAAACAAATTCGTGTCTGTGTTGGATGGTAAAATGCGTCCGGACAGCTTGGTCCGCACGTGTGCAGGTTATTTGAGGGTCCATGTTAGAGGTGACCTAAGCAAGGGCATGAGGCTCCGGTGCATTATTACCTTGTTAAATCACAGATCCAAGTATGATTAACCTCACAACGAAGCAGAGCCCACATGATCACTTGCATGCATGTGAGCTGCAGGACCATCTGTGACAGCAAACTACCCTTGATCCGCCTCTTTATTTACATTTTTCTTACAACAACAAATGTGCCTTTGATCGTCTTTATTTACGTGCCCACTCTTCGATCAAGTGCTGGCCGGCCGGAACTATAGAGTAAAAATGGTCCAATGCAAACCACCCCATGTGTGTGCCACCTCAAAATGCAATTAAGTTAACCTACACTGCCCCAGCCACACACATACACAAAACCACTAAACATAAATCTCTTTAAGCAGGCTAGCACTGTGCGTGAGCAATCAAGTAGGCGGACACAAGCATGTATCTTGCACATGGCACCCATGCAACGCAACAACTCCCTATCAAATCCTCATGATTGATCGGATCAACATCGACCCACTATTCACAAGCAAATCTCCGATCAAGATCGACAATGCTCATATTTTGATTGTGGAGGAATGATCACCTACACATACAATCCTGAATAAATCATTGTTTTCACTAGAATTTATCTTATGGAGCTCCTTTAGGCAGACAAGAGGAACGTTCATTCTTAGCTGTCAATTGATCAACGAGGACTTCGGCCACACATATTTTAAGTACAGATAAAATGCATATTTGAAGTATAAAATGCATATTGAGTGCCCCGCGCGCGCGTCTCGGGAGATCTAGATCGGCTGCCGGCGACTCCCACTCGTCAACGTCTTCTTCCCCTCGCCGCCGCCGGAGTGCGCCGCCGGGCGAAGCCCGTGCGGCGGGGGCGGCGGCGGGGCACTCCCTCCTTCCTCTGGTCCTCGTGGCGGTGGTGCGGGTCGGCTGTTCAGGGACAAGGGGCGCCTCGTCCGGCTAGTCTCCCGGAGGCGGAGACGGATGGATCCGGCGGCGACTGGGCTAGGAGGAGGTGGCGCGGTGCGGCGGCGCCGGTGGCGGGGTTTCGGTTGGGGTCGTCTTCGATCTCGATTGGGATCTCCATCGGGGGCGTCGCACGGCGGTGGCGTGACCGGATCGGCGACGGGCATCGCTCGGTTCCAGCCAACCGCGAGAACGGGACGACATGGCTTCCGGTGAAAATCACGCCTGATTGCGGTCATGGCAGACGATGGCGGTGTCTCGGACGTCGTTCCCTTCTTGAGGCATCGTTGTTGCAGGTCACGTTAACCTGATCGGAAGGTTCCAGGGGTAACCCTAGATCTGGATCTACTGGATCGGACGATGGCGACTTTTCGATGTCGTTCTCCCTCCTGGGGGCATCGTTTTGGAACAAGTGCTGGCTGGAGGGGACAAGAGGAGGAGCGGCGTGGTATCTAACACGTCGACAATGGCGGGTCTCAGCGGCATGGAGCAGCGGGGTCTCGCCGGTGGGCGTGTGATGATGGACGAGCGCAGGATGGTGGCGTTATCTGGCGTCGTGGTGGCGTCGGCGACAGCTAGACCAGGCAACGTACATGCAGCAGTACAGCACTAACGATGGATTGGTGGCAGGTGGCTGCGGCGGCCTCATACCCGGCAGGCGTCCAGGTTGAGGAGTGCGCCGGGCTGGTGGGTGCCCCATACCCGGCAGGCGTCCTGGTTGGGACCTCAGGTCTTAGATGTTAGGTTTGGCTGCGAGGTCTGTTTGGTATTAGGCCCAGACTATCACCATCCCTTCATCAACTGGATAGGAGTAGCGACAGATGTTGCCTAGACGGTGGCTTTAGTCTTACTTTTGTATGACTTTGTAAGGTCTTTTTGTGAATAATTAATAAAGTGGCTGCATGCATCGTCCAGATGCAGAGGCCGGGGGCACTCCTCCATTTCTAAAAAAATGAAGTATAAAAAATATTTGAAATAATTAAATTTTAAAGGGTATTTCCTTTTCCTTTAGCTCGTTGTGATTTTATCTTATGCAGCTCTTTTAGGTTGACACGTGGAACATTCATTCTTAGCCTTCCATTGATCAAGCGGAATTTCAGCCATACATATTTGAAGTATAAAGAAAATGCATATTTGAAGTATAAAAATAATTAAATTCTAAAGGATATTTCCTTTTTCTTTAACTCGCTGCGATATGTTTTTCAACACACTCGTTGGGATTTTTAGAAGTCATAGTTTAGGGGAACCGGCCAATTTATCTATTTCATATCACATTTGGGAGTCTTTGATCTAAGCAAATTCTATGATGGTGATTATTTAGCATGCAGTTTACCGCCACGACATGTCAAGATATTTGCACCTTAGCTTTATTCTTGTATCATACATTGTGAATATTTACTCCGTAGTAAGTAGCATATATCCTATAATAGTTCCCCACACACAAAAATTCACAAGATAGTTTTATTGGTTTTGCCTTTTTTCAGTAAATTATCTGACAATCTATCAGAAAGAAACCTAAAATTTATGTCCGCCTCAAAACAAATTTGTTTCCATTCCCGTATGTATTAGGTTAGTAATTAGATATTACAAAAAAAGGCTTTCATCCCGCTTTATATATAAAGCAATACGACCGAACCGATACAAGGTGATGTGAAAAACCTCTTACAAAGTAGATCAAAAGATGAATACAAGAATGCCCACACCCTAATAAGAAGCACCTGAAGCTGCAGACATGACAATGAGCACGCCTTCATGAGAGATCACCGGACTTCGATGGTCCGCACACACCAAGATGTTGGCGGGGAGAACCCCCTCACTAGTAGAAAAAGGGTCAAATGTTCAGCTCATTAGTCCCGGTTTGAATTTGAGCCGGCACTAATGTGTCCATTAGTGCCGGTTCCAACGGCTAGGCGGGCCGCTCTCATTAGTACCGGTTCTTGCCGAACTTTTAGCACCGGTTCGTGCCACGAACCGGTACTAAAGAGACTGGTGGCAGGATGTTGTCAGTCTGGGGCTCCTCCAGCACCTTTAGTACCGGTTCGTGGTATGAACCGGTGCTAAAAGTTGTCGTATATAAACCCTTTGTCCACCCGAGCTCGCTTCTTCCCCCTTTCCCCTCTCCTCTGTTCTTCCCTTCCTCTCGAGCTCATCCCAAATTTGCCCAAATTTTGTCAAGATTTGAAGACCCCCATCCATTCAAATGAACACAAAGGTTAGCAACTTTGTCCTTTCATCTCTCATTGCTAGATTAGCTCTTGCAATGCTCTATAAGTATAGTGATTTGTGGGTTTTATTTTGGGAGGAATTATATGTGGTAGTATTTGATTTATATGCAATTTGAGGTCAAAATAACACTTAGTTTGCATATGTAGGTGTGGTTTAGTTAGTGCCTTCTAAATCTCCGTCGTAACCACCGCCGATCTCCCGCACCGTCCCGTCGCCGGCACCACCTTGTGGTGAGCCTCTTGTTCATGAATTTTTTATATAAAAAAATGATGTTTGTGTGATTTGGATATATAGTTACTCGTATAATTATCTTACCCGTACGTCGTTTGTTATACATAGTGCCATGGTTTTGATATCCGTCCCCGTCAGCCCTCGTCCTTGTTATGATTCGGATGTGGTATATTCTCTTTTAAAACTATTTGTTGCATTTCGTGTTTATGACCAATTATGCCCATCAAGTTGACATAGATATTTTTATCTAGGAGGTATGTGAACCGGAAATTCCAACCGACCCTATTGTCGAGAGGTTAAATTTAGTTGAAAAAGAAAACGAGTATTTGAAAGAAAAATTGAAAAGAATTGTGGGGGAGAAGATGGAATTGGAGTTGCATGTTGCCAATGTCGTCGATGATCACAAGATCAAGATGGAGAAAATGCGCTTGAAGATTAGAAAGATTAGAAAATATGCCATTGATAGTGAGGCTTGGTATCATTATGCTGTTGGATCAATTGTTACCTTAGTTGCGATCTTGATCGCATTTGTTGTTGCATTTAAATGCTTTACCTAGAGAGTTATTTGTTTGTTGCATTTAAGTGTTGTATGAACTTTATGTATGAACTTGTATTGATTTGGTCTTTTTGATGTTGTGTAATGAAGATGAGCCGACAATGGATGTACGATGACCGATGCTCTCCCGAGTTCATTAATGGTGTGCAAACTTTTCTGCTTGCGGCTGAGGCAAACAATCGGGCGGATGATTTTATGCCTTGTCCATGTGCTGGCTGTAAGAATGATCAATATTACTCTAAGTCAAGAACCATTCACGTCCACCTGTTTGAGTCCGGTTTCATGCCCCACTATAATGTTTGGACCAAGCATGGAGAAAGAGGGGTTATGATGGAAGACAATGAAGAAGAAGAGGACGACGACAGCTATCCTGGCCATGGGTTCCCTGAATACGATGATACAACAATGAGGGAAGAAACTGAGCTGGCAATGCGGGAAGAAGCTGGAGAAGAGGCATCAGATGAGCCCGCTGATGATCTAGGTCGGGCCATACTACTTTGCTCTTGCATCACTGTATTTACTGATACCAACTAATTTCAAATTTGAAGGATGCAATTGAAACTCCAATGGCGCAACAGGTATGTTTTAAACATGTTTCTTCAACGTGTTTGGTTGTTTGCTGTTGTAACTTGCTCTATGTTGATTTCAGTTTCAATTGAATAAACAGTTATGTTCTCATGCCATGCACATTACAAGTGTTGTTATTGCTGTGTAGTTTCCCACACTTATATTATGTCTATGCTGCTTTGTCTTAAATAGATATGATTCGAACTGTATCTATCTTGATTTGGCAATATAAACTAGAATGATATAGACCATACAGTGACCATACTACATAGATATATGTTTGTTTCATGCTGTTATCTTGTCCACCTTACTACTGAACTGGTTTACCAAAATGAGTTTCATATACTACATTGTAAACCTGAGATGTGTTTGTTTGTTTCTCTTTTAGAACGCGGATAAAATATTGGAGAATAGTACCCTGTTATGCAATGGTAAAGGAAGTAATGCAGATAAGGTTCAAGATAGTGAGACATCCCTGTTGGTCTCCAAGAAAGCTGATAAAACTATATTGAAGACACTGAGACAACCCCAAAGTCCTGTCTTGATGTAGTGTTCGAGTTACTGGCTACCACTGCTGGCACCAGCTCTTCGAACTCGTTGCCTGTATCAGTTCGGCTTCTTGAGTCTCAACTTCAAGTTGAAAGACATCGATCCGATGTTATGCGACAGGAAGCCGAAGGACTGAGGAAGTCCCTGCAGAATTCAGATGCATACTTTCTGGTGCAACAGCTAGCGCTGGAGGACTTAAGCGCCAAACAAGAGAAAGTTAATAAGCTTGCTAAGCATCTTGCCAGCATTGTGGGTACCCAGGATATTGTTTCTTGAGCTCTTCTGAAGTGGTTTCAGTTATGGACTTGTTTTGCTGCGGCGTTTATATGCTGCTGTGTTCCCTATATTTGCACTGGTGGCGAACTTTGATGCCCAGTGGATGTAATATGTGTAATAGTCGTGATAGCCTAGTGTAAGTTGCTTGCTTATTTATTTCCTTGTTGTCTTGTTTATTTGTTTGCTTGTAGTCAGTGCAGTTCTTTTTCTGCGGTTTGCTAGTGGCTGCAATAACCTATTTTTTAAAACTAGGCCACAATAACCATGGGCTAATATTTACTGTAGTGACACTTGGCCTCCTACGGGCCGTAGAAACAGTGGGCCTTCTACGGGCCGTAGAAACAGGGGGCCTTCTACGGGCCGTAGAAACAATGGGCCTTCTACGGGCCGTATCATCAATGGGCCTTATACGGGTCGTATGATCGATTGGCCAAACATGGGCCAAACAGACCGCATTGTGGCCATAACGGGCTAGAGTTGGAATTGTCCGTTCATGGGCCGACCATAACGGGCCATCGTTAATAGGCCGTATTTGATGACGCTATCAAAACGGCCCAACGTATTAACGGACCACAAACGGGCCGACTGTAACCACAGGCTGAATTTGGCCCACAAGCAGAAAATGACAGTAACGGGCCGTAAGTAAACGAATGCTAAAAAATAGCCCAAGAATAAATGGGCTCTGAGAAGGCCGAAAGATAACATGGGCTGGAAACGGCCCAACGGAATAATGGGCCGTTAATGGGTATAAAGTGATACACTGTTCTTTACGGGCCAGTTTCACCACGGGCCGTTAATGGGTGTAAAGTGATACACTGTTCATTACGGGCCAGTTTCACCACGGGCCGTTAATAGGCCAAGAGTTACATAGGGCCTCATATGGGCCGAAAGACGTCATGGGCCATACATGGTGAAAGATCGTGGATGTCGCCTAGAGGGGGGGTGAATAGGCGCTTTAAAATAATTACGGTTTAGGCTTGAACAAATGCGGAATAAACCTAGCGGTTAATTTGACAAGCACAAAACCTACAACAACTAGGCTCACCTAAGTGCACCAACAACATATGCTAAGCAAGATAAACAACTAAGTGATAGCAAGATATATGACAAGAAACAATATGGCTATCACAAAGTAAAGTGCGTAAGTAAAGGGTTCGGTTAAGAGATAACCGAGGCACGTGGAGACGACGATGTATCCCGAAGTTCACACCCTTGCGGATGCTAATCTCCGTTTGGAGCGGTGTGGAGGCACAATGCTCCCCAAGAAGCCACTAGGGCCACCGTAATCTCCTCACGCCCTCGCACAATGCAAGATGCCGTGATTCCACTAAGGGACCCTTGAGGGCGGTCACCGAACCCGTACAAATGGCAACCCTTGGGGGCGGTCACCGAACCCGTACACTTTGGCAACCCTTGGGGGCGGTCACCGGTACCCGTCAAATTGCTCGGGGCGATCTCCACAACCTAATTGGAGACCCCGACGCTTGCCCGGAGCTTTACACCACAATGATTGAGCTCCGAACACCACCAACCGTCTAGGGTGCCCAAGCACCCAAGAGGAACAAGCTCAAGGGCACCAAGCACCCAAGAGTAATAAGCTTCTCAACTTGTAACTTCCACGTATCACCGTGGAGAACTCAAACCGATGCACCAAATGCAATGGCAAGGGCACGCGGAGCGCCCAAGTCCTTCTCTCTCAAATCCCACCGAAGCAACTAATGCTAGGGAGGAAAAAGAGAGGAAGAACAAGAAGGAGAACACCAAGAACTCCAAGATCTAGATCCAAGGGGTTCCCCTCACAAAGAGGAGAAAGTGATTGGTGGAAATGTGGATCTAGATCTCCTCTCTCTTTTCCCTCAAAAACTAGCAAGAATCCATGGAGGGATTGAGAGTTAGCAAGCTCGAAGAAGGTCAACAATGGGGGAAGAACACGAGCTCAAAGGATAAGGTTCAATGGGGAAGAAGACCCCCTTTTATAAAAGGGGAAAAATCCAACCGTTATGTGCTCAGCCCGCACATGAGCGGTACTACCGCTCCACGAGCGGTACTACCGCTCTGGCGGAAGAAGCAGGGAAAAGGAGCAACCAAACATGAACCTTGGGGCGGTAGTACCGCTTATAAGCGGTACTACCGCGCACCCCAGCGGTACTACCGCTGGAGGAGCAGAACACGGGACCAAAAATGCAGCAGCGGTACTACCGCCCGACCGGAGCGGTACTACCGCTTATAGGCGGTACTACCGCCCATCAGGGCGGTACTACCGCTTATAGGTGGAACGGCCGTGCCTTACTGCCGTGCAACTACTGCAAAACTCGACACGAAAAATGCAAGACCCAAAATCGAGGCGGTACTAGCGCGGAACCGTAGCCGTACTACCGCTTATGGCCATAGGCGGTACTACCGCTTTGGACAGCGGTACTACCGCTTGGGGTGATAAGCGGTACTGCCGCTCTGGCCGCGGTACTACCGCTAGGAAACCAAAACTGCCATAACTTCTGCATATGAGCTCCGAATTGAGCAAACTCAAGCTTGTTGGATTGAGAAAGACGAGTAGCATCAAAACAGCGACTGGTTATAGTAAGAAGAGGCAGGGGAGGTATGCCAAAAAAATAGAGGAGTGAAACCTCCAACCGAGAAGAACCGGCATAACTTCCAACATCGAAAACATCATAGAAGATGCGAGTGAACTCCGTTTTCGATGAACTCGAGCTTGTCATCAAGATGACCATAAGCTCCAAAACTCACAAAGAGAAGAACCAAACAAGAACCAACAAAGATGATGCAAGGATGCAATGGTTTGAGCTCTCTATGAACGATACGATCAAGCTACTCATCGAGAGCCCCCCTTGATAGTACGGCAATCGATCCTATAACCCGGTCTCCCAACTACCATCATGAGACCGGTAAATAGAAAACCTATCAAGAGCAAACCTATCCCTTGCACATGGTCCACTTGAGCTAGATGATGACGATCTTGACTCCCTCAAGTTGGACCACCTTTCTTGGTTGTGTTGGCTCGATGAAGACTAGTTGATTGCTCCCCCATACTCCACTATGGGTGAGCCACTCTTCCGCACATCTTCACCAGTCCATTGTCACCACAATGGACGGCAAGCTTCAAGCATTTGATCTCGTCATGATGCTTTACTTGAACTTGCGCAACGCAACCTAACCCCACAAAGAACTCTCACGAAGATCATGGGTTAGTACACAAAGCGTAATCGACAATGCTTACCACACCATGGGATCGCTTGATCCCTCTCGGTACATCTTGTGCGCTTTGTGTGTTGATCAACTTGATTCACTCTTGACTTAGTCTTGATCAACCTTGACTCTTTCCAACTCTCTTCATTTGGATGATGTCTTGAAGGTAAACATGAATGATCACACAATCTTCTTCTTCAAGACATGCTTGCAATAAGTTCTACTCTCACATGACCAATCTTTGGATAATTCCTTAATAACACCTTGGTCACCACATAAACTCCTTGAAACCAACACATGGACTTCAAGAAATGCCTATGGACAAATCCTTCAAATATAACTCAAGGCAACCATTAGTCCATAGAGATTGACATCAATTACCAAAACCAAACATGGGGGCACCGCATGTTCTTTCACATGGGCCAGAAGTGAAAACGAGCTGGAATCATATTGGATGGCCCAGATGACGCTACTGGGCCTAATTCGAATAGGGCGTAACGGGCCTTGGGTTAGCGGGCTGTAAATGGGCTATATGCGAACAGGCCGTTAACAGGCTTTCCATGGGCCGGCCCGCCACCTTTTGACCAAGTCAAACGGGCCGGCCTTTTCACAGGAATGGGCCTCTGTTGAGCCGTGCCACGTGTCGACGTATCATAGGCGCCTTCTGTCCAATGAGTGGATGACATCTGCCCCAGCGATGAGTCGACACGTGTTTCCTCCAGCCAATGATGATTTTACACGTGGAAAATCCCCATTGGTCGGGGCTGTTAACGGGTTATCGGATCCAAAACCCGACCCGATAGCTTAACGGCGTTCCGTTATGGTGGATGCCACGTGTCGGTCACCCTTGACGAAAGCACTTCTGTGACGCGTGATTTATCGTCATGGAAATGGACACTTCCGTGATGATAATTTTGGTAATGTCATGGAACACCTCTACGACAGCACAGGTATGACTATCTTAATTCTGTCATAAATTTGTCATGGATGTACATGCATGACAAAAAACGCGACCTACTGTGACAAACACGTATCATCACGGAAGTGTATTTTTTTGTAGTGATATTCCATGTGCTGACCCGTTTTGGCTGCAACATATCATGTTGCAGACTTTTCAGGCGAAGAGTAAGGTGCGCTAGGTCGTTGTCGTGCACTCAGCTATGCAGTTGGAGTTGATGGACTCACTTTATCTTCCAAGTCTTCCGCTATTATCGTAGATGGCCTTAAGCCATATTTATTGTAATAAGTTCTCTTTTGAGACATTCGATGTAATAAGTGTGTGTTTGCACTCTGTTATAAATCCTTCAAGTAATGTGTGTGTCAGCATTACCGATCCAGAGATGACACTTATACACAGAGATTTGACCGTTTGAGGTTGGATCGCTACAAGATGGTATCAGAGCACACGCTGATTGTAGGACACGGCCACTAAGATGAGCCATAGGTCACTCTTCTCTACACATTTCTGACTACTCTCCATTTTCCACTCTATAGGATGGCGGACTCAAGGAACAAGTTTGCACAACCGGATGAAGACACACTTTTTGGACGACACTTGAAGGAAGTCACTAGGTACCTGAACATAGGAATACCAAGCTTCACCGGGACCTACACCGCCACTTTACCAAAAGAGGGGCATTGGATGATTCGAGTGCAAGTTCCAGGAAGGACATTCATGCCAGTTACTGAACCCATAGAGTTTTCCTCTGATGCACCAACATGGAGTTTAGGTAAGAGGATGGCAGCCCACATCGCCATGGGACGCATCAGCGAAGTTTATCACAAGGATCTTAAGGACACCATCTACCAGAGATGTGGGCGCCGAGATGAGCAATGGAAGATGATCAGCACCAGGATGGACAGGTCCATTGCAGCCTTCATCCAGGAGTTAAACCAGCACATTCGTCGCCAGGAAAACCAAATGTGTGCAAGCATGATAGATCTGAAGAAAGTAATGACCAGGAATATGGAGCTTGAAGAGGAACACAAGTCTACACGCGACGGATATGAGGAGGAAATCGCAATATTAGTGGAGAAGAATGACGACCTGACAAGGAAGCTAGGAGTGTTCATGGGAGACCCCACGCCAGGAGGAGATGACGACCCTTCCGAGGACATTCGTCCTGAAGACTACATCATCATCGACGACACCGACTCCGACCCCAACAGTAGTGATGATGATTATGAAGACGAAGCTGGAGCGGATATCATGGAGTCTTCCACCGATCAAAACTTCTAGTTGACCACCATATTATCAGTAGTATTCCCCCATGTATATAATAGTAGCTCGAGCACTGTAACGATAGTTAGATCGATTGTATGCCCTTGTTTGAATTGATTTGATGTGATATGAATGTGTTTGTCTCATGTGCATATGTGATTGCACTCTGTTATAAATCCTTCAAGTAATGCGTGTGTCAGCATTACCGATCCAGGGATGACACTTATACACAGAGATTTGACCGTTTGAGGTCGGATCACTACAATTCCAATGGTGAAAACGGATCTGAATTCGAACACACGATTCAAAAGATATGACTTTTTAAAAAATTAAAAACCAGAAATAAATACGCGCAGATCTGTTTCTTCTAAAGTAAAGCGACTAGTGTGAACTTATTTAATGCCACAGTGTACATGCGCTAGCAGACAATTTTTTTGCACATACATGCGTGTGAGGCCAGCCGCTTGTTTCCGCAATCTAGCACGCGCGCACGATTAGGTAATTACGAAATATAAAACGTTTTCCCCACTTTGACACGTCTTATATTTTAAGACAAAGGGAGTAGTTAATTACTCACCGATTGATCGTACGTAGCGATTAGCAGTGGATGGGACAGCTCACTAGGCGAAATTCCAAACTGTCGGCAGGATTAAACTAAAGATGTGTTGTTTTGTTGGACTACAAGTTTTCTCTGGTATGACGTTTAATTTCGTAATGTCACACTGACAAGACTTTGTGGTTTGACTAGTGCTCGCGCGCAAACTCAGGAGAGGGTGCCTAAAAATATGCCTGTCAGTTTTGGACAGATCCTCGCACGGTTAGTTTACTAGAGCACTCCTGCCACCACTGATTAGGTCATTAGTGGCAAACAACGACGATCAGCTGTTGATCACGAGACTTTGCATGCGCTGCCCTAAAATCCAAGGTATTGAAAACCATGAAAGGTGTCGCAGACCAGCGAAGCCAGTTTAATTTGTCGCACTAGTGCTACCATATCGGCAAATGGAAAATTAGAAAGCACAATTTGAGCTGAAATCAAGGAAAGTTTCGAGCTCGTGCTCAACGGCAGATCACATGGGATCCCCATTTTACCGTTAAAATCTTGGCGCGACAGCTACATGCTTCGTCGTTACAGTGTTATGCGATGCTGACCTGGATGTGTCTATGTGAGATATTAGGTCCATTTCCGCTGGAGGCAAACTGTCACCATAGTTCATGTATTCGCTAATAGTGCTACACCATATGTCTTGCCTCAATCAAGACACAGTAGAACTAACATCCTATCCACCCCAAAATGTTATGGACCAATTGATCAATAGTAGGACTTAACCATAAGTTGCGAGGATTATAGATATATCAAGACACTGTCCGTGCACGTCCACACGCCATGGCGCTAGTGTGCTGTTATTACAATTTAAGAAGCATAGACATTAATTTTATGTTTAAGCCTAGACGTATATTTAGGTTTACGGATCCTATTAACCGACGTCTTTGTCAAATATGGGTCTCTGTCACACGAGGGAGAACCCAATCATGACTTGATCATTTTGGAGGCTGACTTGTCACGTAGGAGTACCTTTCAAAATCAATGCGGTTATGCAAGCTAGTACTACTACACTTTGTTTGCGATAAGGACAACTTACCTGTTGCTTTATTTGCAATCTATTTGGTATTTAACGATGAAATACCTATAGGAGTACATAGATAGGAATGGCGTCTCTACCTTGAAGTTGATGTTCATGCACCGTGCTTGAACCCAATGATTTCATATGCAGTCTAGTGACAAATCATATGTCGAAACGTCAATTGCTGTGAACAGAAGGAGGTCTCGTTATTTCTCCTGTAATCAGATCCTCAAACAGCTTCGTGGTTTGGTGTTTTGCGAGCAGTACTATTTGGTGAGTGGGATGTCCGTTTCATTTCCTTTTTGCCGCTTGTACTCCATATATGCTACTTTTAAAACAAACTGTTGTGATCGTGCGGTACTCCATATATGTAGTGCTTTGCGAACGCATGTGTGCTCGTAGTTCTTGATGCGTGCTGCCATAGCTGCACGAGTGGATTTCTTATCTTTCACAATTAGCAGGCCCAACTTTTCCTCATTTCAAGAAAGTTCATTCCATCCTTACTTTTGAAAATTGAAAAGTTGTTGGACAAAAGCAGAACCTCAAGCGGCGCGCACGAGCGTGCGCGCGCACGCACACACACGCACACACACACACAATTATCATATTTTTGTTGCGAAAGGAAAAGTCGATAAATTTCTATGAAGGAAATACATACGGTCTATTGGGAAGAATATAAGCACAACACACAGTGTGGAAATCAACTAGACTGCACTGCACATCATGAATCTTTTTTAATGCTCCGAGAGAAGAGAGAGGGGAAGACATCCACGAAGACCAAACTGCACTGGAGTATATCCCTGCGCAGAAGAAACAAGAACAACCACATGTGTACGTCACCACGTCGGGCGTGGAGTATATGAGCTTGAGCTCAAATGAGCTCGGATAAACAGTAAAATCGTAAAAAAATTGAAAAAAATAAAATAAATTTTTTGTTGATGTTTTCTGTTGTAAACTATGACAAATGTTCAAAGTGGTTCAAAATTTTCATCATGAGGTCACATTCTTGGAAGGTGTGACAGTAAAACAAAATTGATGCTTCAAAAATGCTACTTTCAGAAGTATTTTGGGGCACTGATTTTTTTTTACCACGCCTTCCACGAATGTGATCTCATGATGAAAATTTGCAACCACTCAAAACATTTGCTAAAGTTATCATGAAAAAAAATCAGAACTGTCTGAATTTTCTTCAGAACTTTTTTGATTTTACTGGTTATCCTGGCTCATTTGAGCTCGAGGTCAGGGTACTTTCGACGTCGATAGGTATTATCCAAGCAGAGGATAATAAAGAAAAGGTGGGCGGGGCCAAGGAGAGGCAGGGGTCTAGATTCTAGAAGAAGAGGACAAGTGAGAGGCGCTCGTGCAACCTGATTTGATTGATTGGCTCACCATGTGCACACATCTCAAGACCAAGAACAAAAATCCAACACATACAGTGCATTTTCCTCTAAAAAAACACATACACTGCACACGTACGTACGAAAGGCAACACAAGCGTTGAACGTGACCCAAGATAGAACCACCCGCTCTCTCTCTCTCTCTCTCTCAAAAGGCTAGTGGTACGTACTAGTAGCAGTAGTACAAGTTAGAAAGAAGATCCATCCCCCGGCCGCCGAGCGTGCGGCTGTCTGTACTCTGCTCGCTCGGTGCGCTCCTGTGCTCTGCTCCGCCGCTGCGCTGGCGCTGTACCCCAACAGTTGGAGGTTTCGGCGGATCCATTCATCTTGGATAATCTGGCCATGCTTGCGCGTTCCGACGATGCTCACGCAACACCGATGGACGCCGCTCAAAACAATGGGAGCTCATTGGCGTGCACCGTGCCTTTCCCCCGCCGATCAAAACATAGATTGGATGGATGGACAGTGGCGGAGCTAGCATTTGAGAACAGGGTGGTCCGCATTTGCCAGAGCCCCGCACGCCCACGCGCACGCACGGGCCGCAGCAGGCAGAGGCAGACACAGAGCCACACCATGCAGCAGACCCAACAGGAGGCCGCTGCCAGCGGGTATACTAGGGACCCGGTATCAAATCAATATTAGTGGATCGATATTCAGATTAAACACATTTTCATATTGCATTTTGTTTGACATCATTTTTCTTCTGTTGATCAACGATCAATGTTAATAATTTTTGCACACATATACCTAAACAATCTTTGATTTCGGACCGAAACTAAATATTCACCGAATTCCCCCACGGGCGTAGTACCATTTTTTTTTGGTGGGTGTCGTATCAATAAGTTACTATTAGTGTCAAAAACGCTCTTATATTATGGGACGGAAGGGGTACAACTTATGCAATGCACCGTGGGTACGATAAGTTAAAGGTGCCCTATTAGTACCTTTCAAAATCAATGCACCGACGGATACTCTTAGATATGTTGCTTTATTTGCAGTTTATTCGGTATTTAAGGATGAAATACCTGTACTGCTTCGATTGGAATGGCTCCCCAACCTTGACCGTGATAGGAGTACGACCCTTCGCATGTCTTCCATATGTACAAGATCGTTATGCGTATGCGTGGCACAGTTGAACGACGAGGCATGCATGTCACCCATACCATACTTCCAGCCGGTCAAAAGATTAGCTACGACTACTAATATAGAGTGAAATTTTTTGATCTATCAGCACGTCATTTTGGTGAACACAGAGGGCCTTGTTCTTTCCGCCCTGCCAATCGATCTTTGAACAGCTATGTTTTTTTGGTCGTTGTTGCTGGCACTATGTGGCGAGTGGGATGTCCATTTCCGTTTTCTCCGTGCCACCTCTCTGCGTCGTGCGATTAGCTCTACAAGTGCTTTGCTCATTTCAAGAAAGTAGAGGCGCGCTTTTTGACAATGGAAGATTTCTACTCGGAAGACCTCGAGCGGCACACGTACTATATAATATACTCTTTTGAATCTAGATGACAAACGATCCATTCATCACTGTTGGAGATAGTGCGTCTATACATACTACAAGCGACTCATACCAAATATTTAGATATGCATTAGGAGGAGTGCCAAGAGACGGTGTTAAGATATTGATGCACTAGAGTGGCTGGAGTATTAGTTTGACCGGAAATTTGTTACTGTCTCTCATCGTCAAACTATCTACCACAGTCCGCAGGCACACATGTGCACACCAGTGAGCAGAGCAAAAGGAGAGGTATCCATCCATCCACCGGTGGGTGGGGCCGCGGGGAAGAGGACAAGCGAGAGGCGCTCGTGCGACTGTGATTTGACTGATTGATTCGCCAGCCACATGTACTACTAGTAGTACTAGTACCTTAATCATGTAGTACTACGACCAAAACCAAAAACAAAGATCCAACGCACGCACGCACGCATATGAAAAGCAGCAAGCAGAAATGTGTAATGCGTAACTTGGCACAGGAATCACCTCACACGAACGGGTGGCGGTGGAATATCTGGTGCTACCGAGGCCCGGTGCTACATAGGAGCATGGTTAATAGTATAGCCATGTCATCTACAGCCCATCTTACAGTCAACATGTATAATAGTAGATTAAAAAAGTCAACGACGTTCCTGCTCCGCTCGTGTGCATGTGCCTCGCAAGCCAGTAGTAGGAGTATTCTTTGCTGCTGCTTGATCGATGATAGAGGCGCAACGCCAGATCTGGATCGTATGGATATGGATATGGATCTGCACGCCCACGCGCACGGGCGACGCCGACGGGAAGGTGCTCGCTGACCCGCGCGTAACAAATGGCCATCCATCCATGAATGTGCCGCACGCGCGCACGTCGCCGTCGGTCTCGATGACCGGCATGGAGGGAAGCTTCCTGCGTTGTGCCGATCGGCCCCTCTGCACGCACTGCTCTGCAAGGAAGAAAGGAGTGGCCACATAAACACATACGGAAATGAATAGACGCAGTAATGAGCGGCCATGAATGGACCATGCATTGCTCCATGCCCATCACCTACCTTACCTATAGGCTATAGCCAGGTCCATGCATACCTTGGTCCAGCACAGCACGCTGAGCTATGGCTACCCAGACGGTGCAAAACCAATGTCAAACAGTACAACGCCACACACACTATGCATCTGCTCTGTTCGGCTTCTCTTGTGCTACGTACTACTGGTACGTGCTTTTGCTCCGCGCACCGAACCCAGACGGCCGATCCATCCATCCATCTCCTGCTTCCTTGCCGCCTTCATTGCCCCCAACAACTCCACCTCCGACCTCCGTACTAGTACTACTCCTACGCCCTGTGCCCACACGCGCACGCGCGGGCGCGGTCAGCAGCAGCAGCCAAGCCAGAGCAGCAACTGCACCTACACTAAGTGTACTACATTCACATCGTCTTGTACTAAGTTCACCGTAACTTTGCCATGCTCTCCGGCTTCACGTACCTACGGGCCGATCGTAGGAGTACGAGCGACATGAATTGTGTGTCCGTGTGTCGCCATCATATTCGTCGGCCCGGCCCGGCCCCTTCGATCACTGCGGGTCAAACAGGCACATGGACGCATATATAGATATATCTAAGAGCAACTCGAACGGGGCGACCTATTTCATCTCCCCATGTCTGTCTAGATCGCCGCAGACAATGCGCCGACCCAATCTCAAAACGTATCCGCGCCGACGCATTTCATGCCTAAATTTGTGCCTGGTTTGCATCCGTATGGGCACGAAACTGACGCGCCGTACATCCCCGCGATGACCGCCACGGCCCCACATGTCGGCCGCTCAACAACCACCCGCGGTCGTATTAAACGCCAGCATCTACCTCGGCCCCGCTTGGCAGTGTGTGGAACTGTAGTGTGTGGCGGGGCCAGCCACATCCACTTCCATCTCTCCGTCCACATCTGGCCACGCTTGCTCCCTCACCGGAGACCAGAAAACCCTAGCCAGCCAGCCACCAGCCATGGGGGCTCCAACCGGTACTAAGGGGGGGGGGGGAGGGGTCTTTAGTACCTGTTGGAGCCACCAACCCGTACTAAAGGCCACCACCTCTTTAGTACCGGTTCGTGGCACGAACCGGTACTAAAGGTTCGCCACGAACCGATACTAATGAGCGCCGCCCGCCTGGCCGTTGGAACCGGCATTAATGGTCACATTAGTGTCGATTCAATATCAAACCGGGACTAATGAGTTTCACATTAGACCCTTTTTCTACTAGTGATACCAGTTCACTAGGCGCGGTGGCACTGGCAATACCGCCGGCCCTTGCAGTATCCGGATGTCAACCTGCCGCACGACTGGCATCTGGACCCGCGGCAGATCTCCATTCCAGCGGTTCCACGCTCGGCACAGGCGCACGCCGAGGAGGTTAGCCGGTGTTGCGAGCTCCTTACACCGGAGCAGCGCGCGATGCGTGCCTACACGCCAGACACCGCCAACTGGGAGCGCTGGTTTGCACTAGAGCATGAGGAGGAGCTCCGCCGTGGCGTCCAGGTCAACCACCACGTTCCCCCGCCGACCCAGAGGTTTTGCCAGAGGAAGAGGAGGCAGAGGCGACGTACCAAGCCGCCCTCGAGGGGGCCCTGGAGCGCGCACTGGAATGGGGCTGGACCATGCCCTCGCCTTGTCGGCGGCGGGGACTCCGTCCATGCTCCGCTGTTCGTCCTGCCATAGCCGCCCTTCGTCGAGCCCATGGCCGAGCCGGAGTCCGAGCCCACGCCCACACGAAAGCGGTCGTCGCCGCCGCCCACTTGGCCCAAGGAGTCCTACTTATGGACCGGTGAGTTCTGCGAGTAGGTGAGCGCGCCTCCCGTCCACGATGCCGCGATGTCGGAGAAGGCGGCCCACCTTGAGCGCTGGAAGGCGCATTGGGTCGGAGAAGGCGGCCCACCTTGACCGCTGGAAGGCGCATTGGCTCGCCGAGGACGAGGCCAATGGTCAGCGGCAGATGCGCCGGGAGCAGGAGCTATGCCGCGACGACGAGGCACTGCACCTTTGGTTGGGGGAGGGGGGGGGAGGAGGAGCGCGCCCGCCTTGCAGCAATGCCGTTGTCGCAGTAGACACAGAGGAGGCTGTCCTGGCAGCCTACGAACCCGCGTTCGGGTGGGCTGGGCCGCCTCCCCTTTCATCGACCTCACCGGCGGCGACGACGACGGCAAAGGCAAGGGCAAGGCGAACGCCTAACGCAGCGTGCAGGCAGAGTTTTTATATTGTTTAATTAATGTTTAAGTGGACTATTTATGTTTTATTAAGTTTATTTCGGCCACGTGTTTATCATTTACATTTATTTGGACGCGGGCAAATATGGGTCTGCCTCCCTCGTTGGGCGCATCAGTCCACCCAAACTAAAAAGCGGACGCGCCGGTTCGCCAGGTCAACCCAAAAGCGGATAAGATAAGTGTTCGTTTGGGTCATCGCGTTCGAGTTGCTATGATGGGATGCATGCACTGAACGGTACATGCAACACACCAAATGGAATGAATATTTTGATGAGGTTCACACAAGTTTAAAGCACGCAAGGCGGCACGCGCCGATCTATCTATTTACTCAAATCTCTCGCGAAAACAGTGCTTTCGGTCCTACAACTAATCCGGCCATGGACTGGATACCACGCCAACCTGTATGACCCACCGGGCCAACAAGGATTCATCAATTATACGTACCAGCTTTTTAAGTCGCCTCACGGTAGGGTTAAGTGGACATGAATCAGCTCATTATTTGTGCTGAAAATGACCTGGTGCTAGCAGTAGGAGTATCATGACCGCAGTAGCCCGGGGCGTCATGCTATCTAGCATGGCGCCCTAGCCCCGGGCGTCATGTAAAAGCGAGCCATTTCATGTAATATTTTTAGATTGGGACCATTTTATGATGAAGTTTCAGATAAGGGCCAGATTTGTTCATTCTCACGGTACCGAAAACAGATCCAAGGCTCTGCAGCTGACCATCACATCATGATTTACTAGCCGTAACTGTACACAGTACTCGTGGGGGTCAATAATTTGAGAGAGATAGAGGACAGAGGGCGCACGAGTGGGCATGCAGGTCAGGGAGATCTAGCCACTGAAACCAGCCCCGCATGCGGTAGGGCTCAACCTGGTTTTATTGACGTGCTATGCTGCTGCGCACACGGCCAGACCCACATGCACCCAGCAGCAACGGGTACTCCCTCTTGCCCCTTGGCCAGCAGTTCCATCCATCTACCATCATCCACTCCAATAATCCACCCATCATGTTGAGTATCATACCTACTTATCTATTCCACCGACCCTCTGTATTTCTCTTAGAGCAACTCCAACCGGGTGACCCAAACGGACGTCGATTTTTTTCGTTTTTTGTCCGTTTGGGTCAGCTGTCCGTCTAACGGACATGCGGCGGACACGCGCGAAGGATGGATGCACCCAACGACGCAACACACGGAGCGGACAAGCACGGATGGGGGCAACACCAGGCGAGCCGCCAGACAGAAAATGGCCACGGCCCTCTCGCGACGTCGGCCCCGCGTACGACAGGCAGTGCCTCGGCCCCGCGACGCCGTCGTCGCCGGACGGACGGACTGCTCCCGCTCGACTTCTCCGGCGAGGTGGGCGAGGTCGTGGAGGTGCTCCTTCCGTCGCTGCGAGCGCCATGGCTGCTGTCATGGTTTTGTCACGGCATATGTCTTAGTGTGAGGACTTAGACGTGAGGCCATCGCAACTAGGTGATTAGCTTGTCACATGTCGTACTCTTTCTTGCAAGACGAGTTTTGAGTGAGACCGCTTGTCGGATGCGTATGTGGTGAAGGTACGAACTCTCGCAAAGCCCTCCAGATTGCATCTGGTTTGCGGGAAAACGGAAGCGGACACGTCCATGGACTAATACGTCTCTACGTTGGATGATAAAATGTGTCCCACCAGATTGATTCAGACGTTTGCAGGTTATTTGAGGGTCCGAGTTGAAGATGGCCTAAGCAAAGGCACATCATATGGGCTGGTCCCGTGCATTATTGGCTTGTTAAATCACAGATCCAAGTATGATTAACCCCACGACACGAAACAGAGCCCATATGATCACACTTGCCTGCATGTGAGCTGAAGGACCATCCGTGACAGCAAACTACCCTTGATCCGCCACTTTATTTTCGTTTTTCTTACAGAAACAAATATGCCTTCGATCGCCTTTAATTATGTGCCCACTCTCGATCCAAGTGCCGGCCGGCAGGAACCATAGAGTAAAAATGGTCCAATGCAAACCACCCCATGTGTGTGCCACCTCAAAGGCAACCTCCGTCGCTCTAATTCTATTTGAGCAATTAAGTTTAACCTACACAGCCCCGGCCACACAAATACACAAAAACCATTAAGCATAAATCTCTTTAACCGGGCTAGCACTGTGCATGAGCAATCAGTAGGCGGACACAAGCATGTATCTTGCACATGGCACCCATGCAACGCAACAACTCCCTTTCAAATCCTCATGATTGATCGGATCAACATCGACCCACTATTCACAAGCAAATCTCCGATCAAGATCAACAACGCTCGTATTTTGATTGTGGAGGAATGATCAGCTACATATACAATCCTGGATAAATCGTTGTTTTCACTAGAATTTCTCTTATAGAGCTCCTTTAGTTTGACATGAGGAACGTTCATTCTTAGCCGTCCATTGATCAAAGGGTTTCAGCCATACATATTTCAAGTATAAAGAAAAATCATATTTGGATTATCAAAATTATTCGAAATAATTAAGTTCTAAAAAGACATTTCCTTTTTCTTTAAGTCGTTGGGATTTTCAGAAGTCATAGTTTAGGGAAACCAATTTATCTATTTCATACTTATTACGTTTGGTAGTCCTTGCTGTAAGCAAATTCAACGATGGCAATTATTTAACTTGATGTTGCCGCCACGACATGTCTAAGATATTTGCAACTTTGCTTTATTCCTTTATCATATGTTGTGAATATTTACTCTGTAGTAAGCATATATCCTACAAATGTTTCCCGCACAAAAAGTCCACAAAGACAGTTTGGTTGGTTTTGCCTTTTAAATAAATTATCTAATAATCTGTCAAAAACCAAAAAAATATGGCTGCCTCAAAACATTTTTGTTTCCATTCCCCATATGGTATTAGTTCTGTAATTAGATATTTGATCCCAATATTGAAAATCAAACAAAATTAGAGCTGTTTTACATGCTACATGAATATGCAATTTGTATTATATACTCATAACGCAACCTAAGTTTTGCCCGGCGTATTGATTAAGAGTTAAAAATCAAGTTATACATTTCGAAGAAAGGACATGACAACCAAGTGCCTATGTGAGAAAGAATATTTAGGGTAAAGATGACACGTCTATTTTGTTATCATAATTGACTACTGTATTAATCAGAATCAAGCTCGAAAATGAAAACAGTAGCAGAGATGTGCAATGGATGGTTAAATTACCCCCCCCCCCCCCCCCCCAAAAAAAGCAGCTTTGTACCATTTGTGTAGGGATGAAAGCGGAGCAAAACCGGATGGCACTGAGTGCTACCATGTTTGTTTTCATATTTTTTTCCTGCAGAAGCGAAAACTGATACACATACCACGAAAATGAATATGGAAACAGATGATACCGAAAACAAACATGGTGCGAATGCGGATCGGACTTGGCATGGAAAGCAGTTGTTGACTGGAACTTGAAAACCCCGTGAACAATAGAGAAAAACATAAGCAACCCAAAAACTTAATCAATTTTTGACATGGCTATAAAATAATATGATTAGGTTAGTGACTTAGCATAGTATTCTATATACCTAAATAGTTCATCCTCACCATCACAATTCTCTCAGCATACACACATGCCACCTGATCACCTCAGTAATTATTTCCCCTCACATGCATATAAAATGGTATTTATATTCTCTCTCAATATGCACACACCCAACTCACCACACATGCCACCTCACCAATCACATTAGTTACATCTCTCTTAACATGCATCAGAAATGCTACTTATGTTCTATATATATTTACAACCATATAATCTAGTAGAGTACATGCGTGTCACTCCCCCCGTCTCAAAATTCTTGTCTAATACTAAAACATGACTTGATACATCCGTATTTAGACAGATTTAAGACAAGAATTTTGGGACGGAAGGAGTATGTTATAAGCTGGGCCTCATATGGGCATTCTGCTCGTTGTTTGATGATCGAGTTACAAAGCAACCACTCGCCAATCGTATAAACAAAAATCCATATTCACGGAAGTAGAAGGTCCCATTTCCGTGTCTGTTTCGCTCAAAAACACTGTTTCATTTTTGTTTCCGTTTACATGTAAAAATAATAATCTGTTCCTGTAGATCTTTTCTAGCTTTGTTTTTTCCTCTGAAAAAGCAAAATGTTTCCAGTCCGTTTTTGTTCCTGTGCATGGCAAGGAAGTAGTAAGAGCATCTACAACCCGATATGTCAAATATGGCCCCACAAACGTCCACGGACGCGCCCGGGCGCGTCCGCTCGCAGTGACCAGGCACTCCTCAAATTTCACGTCTTGCATTCGGACATCTCATACTAGATTCTCAAATCCATACAAAGACATACAAACTATAAAAATCTACGTACTACGTCGATCACCTAGCTAATCCTCGTCAGAGATGTCGACGATCTCCGTGCCCGGCTCTGGCAGCATGGGCGCCAGCTGCAACTTCCCCTCCTCCAGCGACTCCGGCTGCTCTGCTCCGGCCTCCTCCGCCTCTATCTTTGCGCCGAGTTTGGCAAAGTGCGCGTCAGACTCTGCCTGCTCCCGCCGGAGGAACGCCCGGTTGGCCTCCACATAGGCCCCATCCTGGATGGACTCCAGGATGGCCTACTGGTCTGCCATCTTGTCGGACTGGGCGATGACGAACTCCGGCTCCGCCTGATCCATGTTGAAGCCGGCAGCTGCTGCTAGCAGCTCCGCCTCCTCCACCTCGATCGGAGCCATCTCGTCCTCCTCTTCCCCCGATTCCTTCTCCTCCTCCTCGTCAGGCTCTGGCGAGTCCGGAGGCAGCCCGCAGCGATGCGGGCGGTGCGCGCGGCTTGCGTCGCCCGGATCTCCTGTTGGATCTCGTAGCGGTGCTCCGGCGTCAGCATGGCGTAGTAGGTGATCTTGCTCCGGAGCATGGCGGAGTGCCGGAGCGTGGGCGGAGCGTCGGACCGTGGGTAGAGCACCGGAGCGGGAGAGGGAGGAGGGGATGGGCTCGGACTGGTGGCATGGAGAGGGGGGAGGTGGATATGTTAGGGTTGCGGGACGCCGGCCGGCTTAAATAGCCGAATTAGGTCTTGGACGGCGAGCCGGACCGGCTCCACGCGGCGTTCACACCACGGCAACAGACACGACGTCCATCGGACCGCTGGGTTTCCGGGCGTTTCTGCGTGGGACCCCGCCGTCAGACCGACGTGGCGGACGTGCCCGGACGCTCCATATCCGCCCCATATTTAGGCTGGATATGGGGGTGCCAGTCAACCCGGGCGTTTGAGACCCGTTTGAGGGGTCCGTCTGATTCAAAAAATCGTGACCGGTCAGCGACCAAACGAGCCGACCGAGCGTTTGAGGCCGGTTTGGGTCGCCGGCTGTCGATGCTCTAATAAAACCCAAATAACTACACATTGGCAAAAAAGAAGAAGAAAAAAACAAAAACACGCGCGCGCGCACACACCGGATCCCATCGTCTGGGCAGGCCACCTTTTGACCAGATGGGCGCAAACCGACACGCACACGGACGGCGGTGCGCGTCGAGGCCAAGCATGCGCCTCCCTCCTATCCTATCTACTATCCCTAGCCGCAGCAGGCCTCCTGCTCATCTCATCTCTCTCCACCACCTCTATCTCCATCGCCGCTATTTTGTTGGTTTGTGCACAATTTTCTCTGGTGCGGTGCGGTGCGGTGCGCGTCGCAGTTGTCAATGCCATCTGATGATCTGACCATCGTCTTGATCCGCTCCTCCTCCCCTCCATGGTCAAGACCTCGCCTTGGAATGGGGACCCTCGTCGGAAAAGAAACGGACGTCCCTCCGTTTTTTACAGCAAGGGGTGGATAATTAGGCGGAGGCGGAGGCGGAATCTTCTCCCCCCTTTCATCTTTGCTGTGGAGTGTGGCCTCCCCTCCCTGTATAAAAGGGCGTCCTCTCTGCCTACCAAGCAAGAGCAATACTTGTTGCCAACACAGACACCGCTCTGCCTCTTGAACCCAAGCAGAGCATCAAAGAAACCAGAGGAGGCGGAGGCAGAGGAAGAAGATGGCGCTCCTCCTTGTGCTTGTCGGCGTTGTGGTCGGCGTGGTGCTCGCGAGCAGCCTGCTGCTGCGGTGGAACGAGGTCAGGTACGGCCGGAGGAAGGAGGGCCGCTTGCCGCCGGGGACAATGGGGTGGCCGCTCTTCGGCGAGACCACCGAGTTCCTCAAGCAGGGCCCGAGCTTCATGAAGCAGAGGAGGCTCAGGTACGTACTAGTCCGCATGGTCGACGATATGGCTCTGCATTCTTGCTTCCGTCTTCTTCCTCCCGTGTCTCGAGTCTGGACATGTCTGTCTCTTCACCGGGATTTGGGAGATTTTGTTGCCGCGTTGAAACGGATGCTGTCCAATAATTGAGAACCACCTCTAATATTTTCCCAAGAATTGCGACAAGCATAGCATACTCGCACACACGAATCTGTTAACGCCGGGAATGTGCCGGTTTGGCAGCAACTTTCCGGCCGTGAAAAGTGATCCGTAAAGAAAGAGGAGCATCAAGCTGTGTCCCCCAAAAGCTCACATAATAACACACGCTCATCACTGTTCCAGCTCCCAAAGCACCATTTCTAAATTACTAGTATTATCACAGATCAAAAGCGGATCATAATCATACTACTGTAGCTGATACTTCCATGTTCCATGTTCCATCATGACTAAAATTGTGGGCAAATCTTTGTGTCTTCTTGCTTGCTTGCCAGTAAGAAAAACATGGGATGTTAATCTTGTTCTGAACGAGGAATAGTAATGGAGGCGCTGCTGCAGGTACGGGAGGCTGTTCCGGACGCACATCCTGGGTTGCCCCACGGTGGTGTGCATGGACCCGGAGCTCAACCGCCGGATGCTGCTGCAGGGCGAGGCCGGCGGCCTGGTGCCCGGCTACCCGCAGTCCATGCTCGACATCCTCGGCCGCAACAATATCGCCGCCGTGCACGGCCAGCTGCACCGCGTCATGCGTGGTGCCATGGTCGGCCTCGTCCGCCCCGCCGCGCTCCGGCAAAGCCTCCTCCCCAAGATCGACGCCTTCATGCGCGACCACCTCTGCGGCTGGGCCGGCACCGTTGTCGACGTCCAGGCCAAGACCAAGGAGGTATACCACACAGGCCACCTGTACATCTAGAGGCAGTTTTTTTGCAAAAAAAAAAGCCTCCATGTTATTTCTCTGTCCCCCACAGATTAGTTCACTGCTCTGCTCTGAAAATATTTTGCATCCTTTCATGCTACCGAGAAAATTTTGTTCAAATACATTTCGCCTGTTAATTGTTTTGCGAATGCTAGCTTGGTGGACGCCAGATGTATCGGTGATAAAAATAGCCTTGTTTCAGTGACAGCATTACTCTACACATTCCAAAGTGGTTGTTGTATCTCACTGCAAAAACAGAGCATCACATTTCAGGACATCATCATTACCCGTTTGCCGTTTTTGTGGTGGTTGCAGAGTTTCATAGAAGCATCTCATCTCCCTGCTTGAGCATGGCAAAAGATATCACAGAATCATGTGTCCTCGTATCATATCTAACTGACTTTCCCTTTCCCTTTCAGATGGCCTTGCTGTCTGCACTCAGGCAGATCGCCGGCGTCACGGCCGGCCCACTCTCTGACGCCCTCAAGACGGAGCTGTACACGCTTGTGCTCGGCACCATCTCCTTGCCCATCAACCTCCCAGGGACCAGCTACTACCAAGGCTTTCAGGCAAGGAAGAAGCTCGTGTCCATTCTAGAGCAGATGATCGCGGAACGGCGATCCTCTGGTGATGCTCACGATGACATGTTGGATGCTCTCTTGAGAAGCGGCGATGACGGCACCAGGGAAAAGATTAGCGATGAGCAGATCATTGACTTGCTCATCGCCCTCATCTACTCTGGGTACGAGACCATGTCGACGACCTCAATGATGGCTGTCAAGTACCTGTCAGAACATCCGCGGGCCCTCGAAGAACTTAGGGTGTGCACACATACTCTGCAAATCAATTTTCGTTCCATGGCAAAGATCATGTACTTCTAGAGTTTATTGATGGTCTTGTCACCTTTGAATGCAGAGAGAGCATCTTGATATCAGGAAGGGAAAATCGCCGGACGAAGCCATCAGCTACGATGATGTCAAGTCCATGACTTTCACTCGAGCTGTAAGTAGGAGATCAGACACAAAAGATAAAGTCAGAGTAGTAGTATAATATGAGTATGATCATGATGTACTCATGGACAATTCTATGCAGGCCATTTTTGAGACGCTAAGATTAGCCACAGTTGTGAATGGACTGCTGAGGAAAACTATTAAGGATGTAGAAATGAATGGTGAGTTATGGTTGGAAATTACTCTGCCACTAAAGCATTTTCTAGGAAAAGGAATAGGTCAGTTCTAATTGGTGTACTATCGATTTTTTTCCCAGGGTATGTCATTCCAAAAGGCTGGAGAATCTATGTTTACACAAGGGAGATAAACTACGATCCGTTCATGTATCCTGACCCGATGACCTTTAATCCGTGGAGATGGCTGGTAAGTAGAAGAGCGGAAAATATTAATTACCATCAAAGCACCAGTACAAGAGCATATCACCACAGCAGAGGAAGTTCTAACCTTTTTTTGCCTACTAAAAATGTTCAGGAGAAGAACATGGAATCGCACCCGCACTTCATGTTGTTCGGAGGGGGCGGCCGGATGTGCCCCGGGAAGGAGGTGGGAACGGTGGAGATCACGACTTTCCTCCACTATTTCGTGACCCGATACAGGTATGTTCAACCTCTCATTAATCCACGTCGATCCGATTGCTAGCTAAGGGCAGCTCCAGCGTCATTTTTACTAACATCAGATGCTTGCATTTTGTTTGATGTTGCAGATGGGAGGAAGAAGGCAAGAACACCATCTTGAAATTCCCCCGGGTGGAAGCTCCCAACGGGCTGCATATCCGAGTTCAAGATTACTGAACTCTTCCAAGAAACATTTTGCAGAGTTTAGATAGATATGACAAAGACAAAGACGATGAGAGCGCGATTCTGCGCCGATGAATAGATTAGATTAGAAATTTGATGCCTGTATAAACATAGGAAAATAGCGATAGTATAGATGTTATAGGTTCACTAGGTAGCCGGGATAATAGGCAACAACATGCTCCTGTGTTCTTTTGTTCTACCAATTCCGAAATGAACAAAGGCGTATGATGTGGATAGCTTCAACTCTCTTTTTCTTGTCGAACCACACATGCAGCAGAGTTGCATGTCAAATGATAGATAGATAAAAATACAATTGTCTGAACAGTACGAGTGTAAAGAACAAATATGCAATAAAATGAAGGAAGTAGAGTCTCGGATACAATTTTTGAATGAGTTGGAGGCTGGAGAGTGCCGGGCTGCAGTTCGGCTATCAGGGAGGCGTTGTCCTTGTGCGGTGGGAGTTGTTGCTCTGCTTCGTTGGCGTAGTCATGGTGACTAACAAGAGAGCATGCTCTCTCTTCACCATACCATCACTACAACGAGGCGTACCGTCATGGGGCGCGGTCTTCCTAAACGTATGTGGGACAAGCGGATGCGGCCGTGAGGGAGCAGGGCGGTGTGGGAATGCTACGGTCGTGATCCCATGATGGTGGGAGGACCGTGTGTAGGTGAACATGTTGCCCAATAAAAATTTATGATACATGATCACACCCAGGAACATTATGAAGGTGCCGGTAAGATCAATCTCATCAACGAGCAAAGTAGCGGAAGTAGTTTATTCAATCGGTGAAGCGCGACAATTCCCGTGGGTAGGTTTATACCCCCTAGCCACGAGAAATTCTTCGAGATGATCAGCCGGTCAAGAGTCAAAGTAAATGACCCCTTCGAGACATTCACGCGTTCCGAAGTAATAACCCGACAACGCTTCCACATCTAGGAACAAGAATGTAGGTAGTATGTGAAAGAGATCATTTTTGGAGTTGATGGGGTCTCTCTCTCCACACACACACACAGCCGAACCAAGGGGCAAAGTGATTGCCCCTCCCCATGTCTAATTTGCCTTCGCGTTCCGTCCTAAGGTGGCGCTCCTTTGGGCCTCTTTTGGCCCACATTGGGCAGCCACCTTGGACAATCCTATAGCGTTTATGAACTCAAATATTATTCTGGAGTTTTTCACAAGTTTTTTCAAGAACTTTTTGGAACCTCCCACTCACCTCTTGCCTCACTCTCTCCTTCATTAATGCCCCATGCTATATTACCATTGTGCGTCCGCACCACTCCAATAGAACCCCCCCCCCCCCCCCCTCTCAAGGAGGGAACTTCGGAAGAGATTAATGGTGATTCAATCCTTAATGGCCGAGTATTACCAATCTGCATGCGATTCTCAAATTAACCGCCGCTCTTTCGGGGATAAGAGAGAGTACCTTATTGGATGAATATGGGCCGTCAGATGAAGAGGATTAACGGTGAGGATTAGGCGTTGTTGGTGTTGACACTAGAACATAGACAAATCTGAACCGTCGGATTTGTACGGTTGAATGGCTGATATTGTTTGGATCCAACTCAACTCGTGCTTTTAATACTAAAAAAAATGATACTCCAAAAGATGAATATAGAGATTACCAATCTGCATGCGATTCTCTCCTTAATCGCCGAATATTAGATGGATGCTAATTACGAATCTGCATGTGATTATCTCCTTAATCGCCGAATATAAGACGGCCCCTCCGCCCCGGCCTAACTCCTCCAGTACACACACAAGCAGTAGGGATCACCTGCCTCTTGAACCAAGAGGCAGAGGAGTGGAGGCAGTAAGGAGGAGAAGAAGATGTCGCTCCTCCTGGTGTTGATCGGCGTTGTGGTTGTTGCGAGCAGCTTGCTGCTTTGGTGGAACGAGGTAAGGTACGGCAGGAGAGGGAATGGGTGCCTGCCGCCGGGGACAATGGGGTGGCCGCTGTTCGGCGAGACCACCCGGTTCCTCAAGCAGGGCCCGAGCTTCATGAAGGAGAGGAGGCTCAGGTACGTCCGTCAACTTGCCGCTTTCTCGGATGGTTGATGTTGATGATGCATTTTCTTTCTCAGAGTAGTAGCTACTAATGTCCGGACGGACATGTCTCTTCACCGGGATTTCAGGTATCCCGGTGAAGAGACAAACTTTTTTCTTAGCTTGCTATTTCCTTCGTCTCAAAAAGCTAGTTTTACATTTGTCTAAATATGGATGGATGTATCTAGACATGTTTTAGTGCTAGATTCATTCGTCTCTAAATAAATATAAGACAACTTTTTTGGGACGAAGGTAATATTAAGAAACGAAAGAATATAATACTCCATATCATATAAGTCTTCTTCGAAAGTACTACGAGGAATTAATCCGTGCGCTGCTGCAGATACGGGAGGATTTTTCGGACGCACGTCCTAGGGTGCCCCACGGTGGTGTGCATGGACCCCGAGCTCAACCGCCGCATGCTGCTCCAGGGTGAGTCCGGCGGCCTGGTCCCCGGCTATCCGCAGTCCATGCTCGACATTCTCGGCCCCAACAACATCGGTGCCTTGCATGGCCCATTGCACCGGTTCATCCGCGGCGCCATGCTCAGCCTCGTGCACCCCACCGCGATCCGCACCAACCTTCTCCCCAAGATGGATGCCTTCATGCGCTCCCACCTTGATGGATGGTCTGGCTCCGTCGTCGACATCCAGGCAAAGACCAAGGAGGTCAGTCAGTAGTTACCAAAGAAATGCTCGCTTTTCGTATTACTTTGCCCTAAAAAAGAAATGGGTAACTGACCTCAGAACTACCACAAAAATTTGATATATCACATTTAGGGACACATAAAAAATTGGTACAAACTCAAAGTTGTAACTCAGTAACGGGGTAAAATCCAAAGTGGTTGTTGCAACGTTTTATACTATCTCCTTGCTAAAAAAAGAGTAACACATTTCGGGACACCGTCATTCCCATTTGCCGCTTTTGTGGTTGTTGCAGAGTTTCCTAGAAGCATCTCCTTGCATGGGCATGCCAATAATATATCACAGAATCTTATCTGCTCATATCGTTGCTGACTGACTTTCCCTTTTAGATGACCTCGCTATCTATGCTCAGGCAAATCGCCGGCATCACCGCGGGCCCGCTCTCTAATGCCCTCAATACAGAGCTCTACACCCTTGCGCTCGGCACCATTTCCTTGCCCATCAACCTTCCAGGGACCAGGTATTACCAGGGCTTGCAGGCGAGGAAGAAGTTCGTGTCCATGCTAGAGAAGATGATCGCGGAGCGGAGGTCCTCTAATCAAGCTCACGGTGACATGTTGGAGGCTCTATTGAGAAGTGGTGATGATGGGACCAGGGAAAAGCTCAGTGATGAGCAGATCATTGACTTGATCATCACCATTATTTACGACGGGTATGAGACCATGTCGACGACCTCAATGATGGCTGTCAAGTACCTGTCCGACCATCCACAGGCTCTCCAAGAACTAAGGGTATGTGCACATACTCTGAAGACAAATTAATATTGTTTTTGCGAGCAAAAGACAAATTTGATTTCAAAGAAAAGATCATGTGCTTCAAGAGTTTAGTGATTGTCTTTTCACTTCTGAATGTAGAGAGAGCATCTTGATATTAGGAAGGGAAAATCGCCGGAGGAGGCTATCAACTACGAGGATTTCAAGTCCATGGTCTTCACTCGAGCTGTATGTAGGAGATCAAACACACACAATAATGAAGTGAGAGCACGAACTTACTATTAGTATGATCATGATGTACCCATGGATACTTCTACCTTGCAGGTCATATTTGAGACGCTAAGATTAGCCACAGTCGTGAATGGGCTGCTGAGAAAAATTACTCAGAATGTAGAAATGAATGGTGAGTTATGCTTGCAAATTATCCTGCCATTTCTGCATTTTCTATGTAAATATTAAGTATGTTCTAATGCGACTAGGGTGTCATTTACCCACGATTCACCAATTGTTTTAGGGTATGTCATTCCAAAAGGCTGGAGAATCTATGTTTACACAAGGGAAATAAACTACGATTCGTTCATGTACCCTGACCCGATGTCCTTCAACCCATGGAGATGGCTGGTAAGCAAAAGAGCGGACAATTATGATCTTTACTACCTACTCAAACATACCACCACAACATAGGATGTTCTAATCTTGTGCTACCTACTAAAAATATACAGGAGAAGAACATGGAATCACACCCACACTTCATGTTGTTCGGGGGAGGCGGCCGGATGTGCCCCGGGAAGGAGATGGGCACGGCTGAGATTGCAACTTTCCTACACTATTTTGTGACTCGATACAGGTATGTTCCTTTGTTACTCCACGCTCGGTTGCTAAGAGAACAACTCCGGCATTATTCTTTACTAACAACAAATATTTGTCATTCGGTCTTGATGTTGCAGATGGGAGGAGGAAGGCAAGAACACCATACTGAAATTCCCCCGGGTGGAAGCTCCCAACGGGTTACATATCCGAGTTCAAGATTACTGATCTTGCAACATACATTTTGCTTAGTTTAGATTGGTAGGACCCAGACAGGGACGATGAGAGTGTGATCATGATTCCGCGCCGATGAACGGATTAGACCAGGCTTGTAAGATATTAGGACTTGTCCAAGAGATCATTTTGATGTAATGACTACATGACTATATCATTCAAATACAAGAACATGAATTGAAAAAGGATCCTTGCTCTTGGAGATTAAAGCACAGTAGGGGCGTGGGCGTGTTCTTGAATCCTGCCTTCTTGTCTTGCGGAATCCTGATCGAAACGAACGGCACCACACGTCAGGGTGAGCGTGTACCTGTTGCTCTTCACGGCATCAGGATGATCAGCCGATGGGATCGGATTGGAAGCAACTACGCCCGCCGGCACCACTGCTAGGGCCTCGTCTAGAGCATCGCCGATCTCCAGTCGTGAGAAACCAGTTCGTCTGGCAGTCCCCTGGAATCGATTGATCTGTATCATGGACCTGGCACCAGCGCTTCCGATCGGGACACTGGCATTTGGACTTACTCATATGCGTATAATCATGAACTTTAATACATGTGACTATTTATAAATATTATCACAGTTACCAATGATATTCATTTATGAAATGTATTTCATAAATAATATTACCTATTGTGTGCTTAAAAAAACTTATGTGCATCTTATATAAGATTGTTACTCGTGTAATCTATCAGAATCTTGGAAACACAATTAGAAAAACATTCTCAGATACTTCTTATGTTTCACAGTTCATATATCCTTCATATTAATTGAGTAAGTGAAAATAGCTGGGAAATAACGAACACGCTTATTCAACCAAGCAAAGATACAACAAATAAGTTAGAATTAAACAAACGATACAATCTTCTAGATTCGGTATTTGAAGAACGCCACAATTTGAAGAGATCCTTTGTTCAACAACATAGCAAAGAATCGTGCATACAAGGAAATAGAGAGTGGTTTTTCTACACCCACCCTCGATGCACCCACACAAGAAAACATACTGAAACATTTCAGAAAAATCTGAAACTTTGTGGAAATGATCATGAACAAATTTTAGAGAGGCTTGCAAACTTTGGTGGTCAAATGACATCCGAGGAGCTCTACAAGAAAAAAAAACAAAATTACTCAAAAATAGTCAAAATGTATGTGCACTGTTTGTCCAAAATTTGTAATGTTTATTTGTACAGCTCTCCTCGGATGTCAATTGACCATCAAACTTGGCAAGCCTCTCTAACATTTGTTGATGATCATTACCACAAAGTTCCAGATTTTTTCGAAATGTTTTCGTACGTTTTCTTGCGTCGGTGGATGCACTTGAACCACATGTATAGACATGTGTAAAATTCCAGATTTTTTCATTACCACAAAGTTCCAGATTTTTTCGAAATGTTTTCGTACGTTTTCTTGCGTGGGTGGATGCACTTGAACCACATGTATAGACATGTGTAAAATTCAAATTCAGATCATAGACTGCATATGCATGACATGGATTATGGTCTTATGTGATGAATTTGCTTTCATGTATTATTACATACTACATGGATGTGTTCTGTATTGTTATTAAAGAAACAGGTCATGATGACTGCCCTGTATTTTTCATCTGTATAAATTTCTCTTGGATGCTTGGTTATATTGGACACTATAAAGGGGTTCGGTCATTCCCATCATGAATTTCACACAGCCTGTAAAAAAATTGAATACTGGGTGATCCTTGGCCTTGTACAATTTCGTACTGATAGTCATAGGCATGGATTTTTCTACCAGTTCAAAGCAGAGATATTTTTCCAACACTAAATACAAATGCGCAGAGAGGAGACTTCACTTTTTTGGGCGGCAAACAGCTGCGGTTGTGCGCCCCCTCTTATTTTCTTTCTTCTCTTCTCTTTAGTTTTTGATCTGATTCGAGTTTTGAGGTGCTCTCTTTCAGCCAGCCTCCGGCTTTGGAGATGATCTGTATGACAACCTGGGACCTTGGCCCTTTCCCTCTACTTAATGAATTGGCAGAACACCTGCCGTTGCTCCTCAAAAAAAAAAAAAATACAAATGCGCACCTGATGAAGCATCGTTCCTCGGCAGTGGCCATGTGTATTCCTTCTTGGCCACAACGTAGTGCAAATAATAGTTTCGTGTGCGCCATCACACATATATGTGGACCTGCATTAGAAGGGGCAGAAAGAAACTAAGTAGGCATTGGAAAGACATGGATTAGTAGTGCATAAGGCGTTGTACTGTAAACTAAAAGCTATAGTAAGGTAATAGTTATTGCACATCTAGACGTGTCATAGTTATTGCACATCTAAGTAACTTGATCAAGTATAAAAAAAGAAAAGAGGAAAGAAAATATCCATACGAATCTTCGTGTAAAATCAATGATATAGGAGTTAGATGTGCAATACTTATGGCACATCCAGATGTGCTTTAGCAAAACTGTAATATATATGTACGGGCTTGAACGGTCTCAGCAAAACTGGCCCCTCACAAGTGAAGGTCAATGCATCTCCGATTCTCCATACGCTTTTCATCATCTAATTAAAATCTGAAAGAACAGTGCTAGATAACATCATGCTTCGCTGCTGTTGAAGACCACTGGATTGACGTGTAATCCATCCACACCTACCAGCTATACTGCGTGAGACGCTTGTGAGGCACAATGAACCCACCATTGTTTGGAGGAAAGGGACGGGGAAGCCTCACTGACTGCTTAATCGAATTCCATGCACCAGCCGAGAGGAAACGAAGGCCTCGATCTAGATTGAAGAGAATGGGCATGCTTGGATAGTGGAGATGGACAGATCCTTGGGAGATGTAAGTTGGCTCCGCAGCCCCGATAGTTTCAGCGCCACAAGCCTAGTATAAGCTGCATCAAGATTATAATGGAGGGCAGCATCGAGAGGGGTGTGAGGCAGGGCTCCAGTACTACCATGTAGTATTTGCTGGATCGAGCGGAGGTGCACATCCTGAAAGAGAAGACATGTGGGATCGAAGGGATTGGGAAGAGAAAGCATTGGAGATACACGTACGGCCTCGGGATTCTTTGAGAGATTGATCTTTGAATTAGTCCTAACTACTGCACGAGAGTTTTTTCCCCTATGCTCCTGCGATTAGGGTTTTCTTCCTCTAAGGCGATCCGAATGCCCCAGAGTCTCACCCCTCGGAGTCCGGCCGGAGCGACGCCCTCATCGGCCCTGGTTGTTCCCCTGATCGAGACCTGATGGCTTCCCCCTCGGGCGCCAACTCTGCTACGAGCGGCGGCGCTACGGCGACCGCGAATCCCGATCTGGAGAATTTCTTCGATCAACTGGATCTCAACGATGAGGAGTTCAATGATGTGGAGATTGACGAAGAGGACCCAGGAATCAAGGAAAGTGTGAGGTGGTTAGCCCTAGCTAGGGTTCATACCGATAAGAACTTCTCTCAGGCGGCCTTCTACAAGGACATGAGGGCGGCATGGAACCCAGCACAAAGGGTGAGATTCCGGCCTGTTGGTCCCAATCGATTTGTTGTCCAGGCTTCGTGCCTTGGTGATTGGGAACGCATAACGATGCAAGGGCCATGGCTGTTCCGTAACCTGGCAGTTCTGTTGTGTCCGTATGATGGCTTCATTAGTGCAGATGAGGTCATTTTCAATCATTTGCCTATTTATACACATGCTACCGGACCCTTATTGTAAGAAGCAGATTGTTGAGAAACTCTTAAAGGGTGTTGGGGATATTATGGAGATGCGTCTAAACGTCAAAATCCGTGGTGATTATTTCAGGGTGAGGGTGAATCATGACATCCTACAGCCCCTCACAAAGTTTGTGAGTATTGTTCGTGCTGGAGAACAACATGTTTATCTGGTTCGTTACGAAAAGCTAGCCCGTTTCTGTAAGTTTAGTGGCCTAATTGGCCATGAGCATAAGGAGTGTGGTTTAGGTGTTCATGATGAGAAGAAGCTGAAATTTGGGGACTGGCTGTATGCTGACGGGCCTAACAGATCACGGACTGAACAAAACCCTACCAGGTCATCTGGGCCTCGTACAGGGAAGAATGTGAGCTCCGCTGCGCCGCTAAATCCAGGGCATAGTAATACTGACCCTGAGATTTTAGCTACGGCCACTAGTCCGTTGAAGAATCTAGGTGTCGGGATGGAGGTGGAGAGAGACACAAGAAAGAGGCTGAACATGGATGATGGGGATGAATCTTTCGACACTTCTAGAAACTCGAATGCATTACTTTCCATCACCGATGGCAGTGGAAAGGATCTGAGAGAGACTACCTCACCAACCAGCAGCAACTCAAGCAGCAAGTGAGTAAAACTCTCAAAGGGAAGTGACAGTAAGGGGATATCGGCGGCCACCCTCGGGAAGGACCGCCGGACACAATGAATATCTGATCTTGGAACTACCGGACAGTTCGTGAGGTTTTGGCCCTCTCAAAAGCCAATAACCCCAAACTAGTCTTCCTATGTGAGACTAGGTAAGCTGCAAAAATGGAGAAGAAGTGTTGGAGACTTGGTTTGAAAGGCTTTCATGGGGTAAGTAGTGATGGGAGAAGCAGCGGCTTAGCTCTCTTTTGGGATGAGTCGCTGCCTGTGACAGTTCTTGAATCTTGCAGTCGGTTTATCGATGTTCGAGTGGTAGATGGTGGCTCCGGTATGGCTTGGAGGGGCACCTTTGTCTATGGGGTGCCCCGGGTACAGAACAGATACCGCATGTGGGAGCACCTCTGTAGGCTACGAGCAATGTCGCGTGAGCCATGGCTGGTTTGTGGCGATTACAATGAGGCATTGTGGCAGCATGAGCACCTATCACGGGCATTGCGTTCAGAAGTTCAGATGTCTGCATTTGGGGAACGCTTGGAAGTTTGCGAGCTAGAGGACCTTGGCTTTTCGGGCAATCCTTTCACATACAATAATGGACAAGCAGCAGACCGTAACATTCAGGTTCGTTTGACCGAGCGTGTGCGGATGAAGCATGGAGAGACGTGTTCCCATTGGCAAGGGTTGGCCACCTGGCCACCTCGTGCTCGGACCATTGTCCCCTCCTGATTAACATGGAGGGCATGCAGGACCAGCAGCGTCAGGCGTCTAGCCCTCGCTACGAAATAATGTGGGAACAATATCTTACCCTCCCTGACGTGATCGTCGGTGCCTGGAATAAACATCGGCCCGCATGCAGCTTGGGTTCAGTGGCCTCCTCCTTAAAGGAGTTGATGAAGGAACTCCGACAGTGGAGTGCTACAAAATTTGGCAATGTGTTGAAAGAGATTGAGCAGCTTCGAGCGCAACTGACAGAGCTACAATTGGCGGGTTCAGATCGTACTATTATCGGGTCCAAGATGAATTAGCTTGACGAGCTACTGTATAGAGAGGAGATGCTCTGGCTACAGCGCTCACGGATTACTTGGTTAAAAGAGGATGAAGGCAATACCAAATATCTTCACAGGAGAGCTGTTTGGCATGCGCGGAGGAATTATATATAGCGTCTACATAAAAATGATGGCACTTGGTGCAATGCTCCTACGGATATGGAAAGGATGTCTCTCTCCTATTTTAAGGAGATTTTCACGATGGACCCAACCCTCTCCCCTGTTGCGGTCCTTGAATGTATCACGCCTATGGTCACTGCGGAGATAAATGAGTCGTTATGTAAACCTTACACTGAGGAGGAGATTTCAAATGCCCTCTTCCAGATCAGACCAATGAAGGCTCCGGGCTATGATGGGTTTCCAGCTAGGTTTTATCAACGGAATTGGGTGCTGCTAAAAGTTGAAGTTATTGCGGCAGTGCAGGAATTCTTTTCTTCGGGTGTTATGCCTTATGGGGTCAATAAAACAATGATTGTATTAATCCCTAAAGTCCCTCATCCCAAGGAGCTTAAGGATTTCCGTCCAATCAGCTTGTGTAATTTCATATACAAAATTGTTTCTAAGTGCTTGGTGAATACACTTCCGCCCCTCCTCACCGAGCCCATTTCTGAGAATGAAAGTGCATTCATTCCGGGGAGGCTTATTTCTGATAATTCAATCATTGCTTTTGAATGCATCCACCAAATACAGCCAGTCAAGAATAACTCTCCAGCCTTATGTGCGTACAAGCTTGATTTATCTAAGGCTTATGTGCGTACAAGCTTGATTTATCTAAGGCTTATGATCGCATGGACTGGGAGTTTTTAGAGAAGGCTCTAGCTAAGTGGGGCTTCTCTCAGCATTGGATCTCACCTGTGATGGTGTGTGTCTCTTCGGTGAAATATTCAGTGAAATTTAATGGGAAATTATTGGAGCCCTTCTTCCCGTCTAGGGGACTACGTCAAGGTGACCCTTTGTCCCCCCCCCCTTCCTCTTCCTTTTTGTAGTTGATGCACTCTCTTCGCTGATTAATAAGGCTACACGGGAAGATGGATTCAAAGGGATCAAAATAAGCAGGGGTGCTCCGGAGGTCTCTCACCTCCTGTTTGCGGATGACTCGCTGCTGTTTTTCCATGCGACATAACAACAGGCAACCTCGGTGAAAGGTTTGTTGGACACATTTGCGACGGCGACGGGACAACTGATAAATCCGTCCAAGTGTTCCATCCTTTTTTCAGATAACTGCCAACCTAATGTGGTGCAGGAAGTTAAGAGTGTTCTGGAGATTACTCAGGAGGTGTTTGAACCCAAATACTTGGGCATGCCGGTCCCTAAGGGACGGATGCATAAAGGATAGTTCGAAACTGTACAGGAACGTTTGAGGAAGATACTCGTTGAGTGGAGTGAGCAGTATATGTCCTCTGGGAATAAGGAGATTCTTATTAAGTCGGTTGCTCAGGCCATTCCGGCCTATGTTATGAGTGTCTTCAAGCTCCCGGCCTCGGTCTGTGATGATCTACCACGTATGATATGTCAGTACTAGTGGGGAGTTGAGGATGGGAAGAAGAAAATGGCCTGGATGAGTTGGGACAAGCTGAGGCTCCCAAAACCCATGGGGGGGGGATGGGTTTCAGGGACATGAGGGCATTCAACCAGGCCTTGTTAGCCAAACAAGCATGGATGCTTCTGGATATGCCGGAAAGCTTGTGTGCGCGCCTCCTGAAAGCAAAATACTACCCCTCTGTCCAACTATTCGATACGTTCTTTCCATGTAATGGCTCTGAGGTCTGGAAGGGTATTCTGCATGGTCTTGAACTGGTTAAGAACGGTGTCATTTGGCGAGTTGGAAATGGTACATGGATACGCACTTGGTATGACCCTTGGATCCCATGACCTCTCTCATTCCGGCCAATTACTCCAAAAGGGAATTGTCGTTTTCATCGGGTAGCCGATTTCCTAGATGATAATGGTGCATGGAGATATGACCGTCTAAGTGATTTTTTTTGGCCAATGGATATTGAATAGATCTTGAAGATTAGAACCTCGCCGCGCCAGAGGTGTGATTTCCTAGCTTGGGCTCCGGAAAAGAATGGCTTGTTTACGGTGAGAAGTGCCTATAAGTTGGCTACTTATGCTCATAATTCTACCTTTGCCAATGGTACTTCTAGCACCAGCCTGGACGGGAATTGAGGCCTCTGGAATCTTGTTTGGAAATCTGCGGTACCTCAAAAGATTAAGATTACTGCCTGGAGGTGTGCTACGGGGATGCTAGCAACACAGAAAGGCAAGAGATATAGACACTTGTCGACAAGATCAACATGTCCGCTATGCGGCGTCGAGGAGGATTCGTTTCATGCCTTGGTTGCATGTACACAGGCAAGAATTTTGTGGGTAAATATGCGAAGAAGATAGCCAACTCCAGGAGATGATCTACTCATTATGGATGGAAAGGAATGGTTCATTACTTTGCTCTCTAAGTGCTCTGCTGATGTTCGTGATATGCTTATCATGTTAATCTGGCAGATTTGGCAAATACATAATGAGTTGTCACATGGGAAGGATGCGCCCCCAGTCCCAGCCATCGTTGATACTTGGATAGCTACTATAAATCTATTAAGCTCGATGGGCGCTTCTCTACGGAAGAAATTCTAAAAGGAAAGATGCCCTCTTCGGGCAGTGATGCTACAACCCAGGTGAACAAGGGTCCTACAGTTCCTTGGCTGGCCCCGGCGTCGGGTAAGCTGGCCCTATCGGTCGACGGCTCCTTCTGCCAGGAGGATGGTTCGGCCTCTGCTGGTATGGTTATCAGGAACGATAAGAGGGAGATCTTGTTGGCAACATACCGTTTCATCTTCCATTGCAATGATCCACTGGAGGCAGAATTACATGTGATTATGCAAGGCATGGCATTGTCGATACAACACTTTGACCTTCGGTGGTGGTGCAATCGGATTCTTATGAAGCTCTGTCCAGCTTAACAAATGGCGCGCTTATCCGCTCGGCGTATGGCCAGATAGTCTTGGAGATCAAGGCCTTACTAGGTACTAGAGAGTTTCTTCCTCAAAAAGTTAGTTGCTTTCAAAATAGAGTTGCCGATCGGTTGGCAAAGTATAGCCGATCTGAGCGTGCAACTGCTGTGTGGCTAGGCTCGATCCCACCGTGTATTCAGGACTTGTGGCCTTTCGACTATAACTCTATGTCTATGCAATAAAACTCCCTTTACCCCTGCAAAAAAAATTTGGTTTCTGGTTTTTCTAGAGGATTAGTTTTAGTTTTTTTGGAGTACGCTAGATTGGGTTCTGGTTTTTCTAGAGGATTAGATTGGTTTCTGGTTTCCTAGAGGATCAGTTTCTAGTTTTTTTTTTGAAGTACACTAGATTGGTTTCTATTTTTTTAGATGATTAGTTTCTTATTTTTAGTTCTCTACAATATAAATTGTAAAGGGGAAGTTACGTGTATGATGGATTGTTATTTCTTCATGGAGAGTTACAGATTGAACGTTAATTATTACTCCGTATAAGTATAGACGGATTACATGGCTTAATCCACACCGTAATAACTCGGTCCCACTAGATAAACGGCTCATATTTTCTAATTAACATAGGAGTTATTTGGGAGTCTCTAATTAGTACTCGTACGTATATAAGTATAGATATATATATCGACAGATATAGATATAAATATAGATATAGATATAGATATATAGATATGAAAATACCAACAACATATTAACGATATGATCTCGCAGTAATTTATAAGTTGGGCCTATCCAACACCATTATTCCAATAACAATATGGGTCGTCTTTTGGGGATTGGAGGGGTACATCATTGGGTAAATATGGGTCGTCAGATGCAGAAGATCAATGGTGATGATTAAGGCGTTGTTGTTGTTGACAATAAAACATTAGACAAACCTGGACCGCTAGATTTATACGATCGAAGGGCTAATATAGTTTGGATCCAGCCCAACTCATGCGGTTAATAATATTATAGTGGAGATGGAGATATCAATCTTCATGCGATTCTCTCCTTAACCGCCGAGTATTAAATGGATGCTAATTACAAATCTGCATACGATTTGGTCTTAATCGCCGAGTGTTAAATGATTGATGACTACCAATTTGCAAGCGATTCTCTCTTTAATGGCTGCTCTGAGGATCGTGCGCCCTCTTTTGGTGATTAGAGGGAGTACATCATCGGAAGAATATGGTTCATTAGATGTTGAGAATTAATGGCGATGATTAAGGTATTGTTGGTGTTGACAATACAACATATACAAATCTGAGCCGCTAGATTTATACGGTTGAAGGACTGATATTGTATGGATCTAACCCAGCTCATGCTTTTAATATCAATGGAGATGAAGATTATGAAACTGCATGTGATTCTCTCCTTAATCGCCGAGTATTAAATGGATGTTAATTACCAATCTACATACGATTCTCTCCTTGTGGCCGTGCTTGAGGACTGCGCGCCCTCTTTTGGCGATTAGGCTGATCGTAATGAAGAGTATCATATATTAGTATCATACTTATGATAGTAGTTTTTAATATTACATATTATATATTGGTATTATATAATAGTTTATTTATTGTCGTGCATGACACATAGTAACACATCATGTAATATGATATAATATCATGATATGATACTCAACCCTCTCTTTCTTCATTTATTTTTATGCCATCTCATCACTATTGGCTAGTTGGCATGCATGATACTACCTATGATACTTCCATTATGGACAATCTTATTCTCGTCGAATGCAGAGAATTAATGAAGAGGATTAATACATAGTTCGTGTCGACAAAACAATACAACATAGACAAATCTGAACAGCCAGGTTAATACGGTTGAATGGCTGATATTGCTTGGATCCAACCCAACTCTTGCTTTTAAAATTAGTGGAGATGGAGATGGAGATTACCTATATGCATGCAATTCTCTCCTTAATCGCCAAGTATTAAATGGATGCTAATTTCCAATCTATACAAGTGATTCTCTTCTTAGTCGCCGAGTATCAAATGTTGTGGCGTCTGTCCTCCCAGCCTCCCTATATAAAACGGGCTCCACCCCTGCCTAACTCCTCCAGTACACACACAACCGAAACAATACTTCTTGCTGAGACTGAGACTACCAGCTCTGCCCGGCCTCTTGAACCAAAAGAGAGCGTCCAAGAGATAGAGGAGTGGAGGCAGAAAGGAGAGAAGATGTCGCTCCTCCTGGTGCTGATCAGTGTTGTGGTCGGCATGGTCGGCCTGCTGCTGAGGTGGAACGAGGTGAGGTACGGCAGGAGGGGGAATGTGCGCCTGCCGCCGGGGACAATGGGGTGGCCGCTGTTCGGCGAGACCACCGAGTTCCTCAAGGAGGGGCCGAGCTTCATGAAGCGGAAGGGGCTCAGGTAAGTCCATCAACTTGCCGCTCGCTAGCATGGTTGACATGATGTTGTATTTTTGGACATGTCTCTTCACCTCTTTGCTTGCATGCTTTCTATTAAGAAACAAAAAGAATATATAATATTACCTGCGTCCTAAAATTAAATTACTTGTCTTAGATTTGTTTAGATAAATGTATCTAGACAAATCTAAGACAAGTAATTCAGGACAGAGGACTATACTAGCGTATTATAAGTTTTTTTTAAATTACTACGAGGAATTAATCCATGTGCTGCCGCAGATACGGGAGGCTTTTCCGGACGCACATCCTGGGGTGCCCCACAGTGGCGTGCATGGACCCCGAGCTCAACCGCCGGATGCTGCTCCAGGGCGAGTCCGGCGGCCTGGTCCCAGGCTACCCGCAGTCCATGCTCGACATCCTCGGCCGCAACAACATCGCCGCCGTGCACGGCCCGCTGCACCGAGCCATGCGGGGTGCCATGCTTGGCCTCGTGCACCCCGCCGCGATCCGCGCCAGCCTCCTTCCCAAGATCGACGCCTTCATGCGCTCCCACCTCGATGGATGGTCCGGCTGTGTCGTCGACGTCCAGGCAAAGACCAAGGAGGTTAGTTAGTAGTCACCAAAGAAATGCTCACTTTTTCGTACTATTTTTCCCTGAAAAAAATGGGTAACCAACCTCAGAACTATCACACAGTTTTGATATATCACACTTAGGGACATATAAGAAATTGGTACACACTCAAACTTGTAACTCAGCAAAGGGGGGGGGATCCAAAGTGGTTGTTGCTGAGTTTTATACTATCTCCTTGAAAAGAAAAGAAAAACATAGTATCACATTTCGGGACATCATCATTGCCCGTTTGGTACTTTTGTGGTTGTTGCAGAGTTTCATAGAAGCATCTCCTTGCATGGGCATGGCAACACATGTCACATAATCTTATGTGCTCATATTGTAGCTGACTGACTTTCCCTTTCAGATGACCTTGCTATCCGCACTCAATCAAATCGCCGGCATCACCGCTGGCCCGCTCTCTGATGCCCTCAAGACAGAGTTATACACCCTTGTGCTCGGCACCATCTCCTTGCCCATCAACCTTCTAGGGACTAGGTATTACCAGGGCTTGCAGGCGAGGAAGAAGCTCGTGTCCATGCTAGAGCAGATGATCGTGGAGCGGAGGTCTTCTATTCAAGCTCACGATGACATGCTGGACGCTCTATTGAGAAGTGGCGATGATGGGGCCAGGGAAAAGCTCAGTGATGAGCAGATCATTGACTTGATCATCACCCTTATTTACTCCGGATATGAGACCATGTCGACGACCTCGATGATGGCTGTCAAGTACCTGTCGGACCACCCACGGGCTCTCCAAGATCTTAAGGTATGTACACATACTCTGAAAATCGATATTGTTCTTGCGGGCAAAAAAACAATTTTGATTTTATAGAAAAGATCATGTGCTTCTAGAGTTTAATGATTATCTTTCACTTCTGAATGCAGAGAGAGCATCTTGATATCAGGAAGGGGAAATCATCGGAGGAGGCCATCGACTACGAGGATTTCAAGTCCATGGCCTTCACTCGAGCTGTATGTAGAAGATCAAACACACACAAAAATGATGTCAGGGTAGGATTTACTATGAGTATGAATGATCATGATGTACCCATGGATACTTCTATGCAGGTCATCTTTGAGACGCTAAGATTAGCCACAGTCGTGAATGGGCTGATGAGGAAAACTACTCAGGATGTAGAAATGAATGGTGAGTTATGCTTGCAAATTATCCTGCTACTTCAGCACTTTCTATGTAAATATTAAGTTTGTTCTCATGCGGCATTACCAATTTCTTTTAGGGCATGTCATTCCAAAAGGCTGGAGAATCTATGTTCACACAAGGGAGATAAACTACGATCCATTCATGTACCCTGACCCGACAACCTTTAACCCATGGAGATGGCTGGTAAGCAAAACAGCAGACAATTATGATCTTTACTACCTACTCAAACATACCACCACAATAGAGGAAGTTCTAATCTTGTGCTGCCCACTAAAAATATACAGGAGAAGAACACGGAATCGCACCCACATTTCATGATGTTCGGAGGAGGCGGCCGGATGTGCCCCGGGAAGGAGGTGGGCACGGTTGAGATCGCGACTTTCCTCCACTATTTCGTGACTCGATACAGGTCTGTTCCTTTTGTGACTCCACACTCAGTTGCTAAGAAAAACAACTCAAGCATTATTATTTACATACAACGAATATTTCTCACTCGGTCTTGATTTTGCAGATGGGAGGAGGAAGGCAGGAACGCCATCTTGAGATTCCCCCGGGTGGTAGCTCCCAACGGGCTACATATCCGAGTTCAAGATTATTAATCTTGCAGCATACATTTCGCATAGTTTAGATTGATAGGACCCAGACAGGGGTGATGAGAGCTTGACACTAGTGTCAAAAAGCTCTTATATTTTGGAATGAGGGAGTACAATATAGGTGTTATGGCTAATTAGGGAATAATTGAGGTAGACTGCTCCTGTGTTATTTTCGTTCGATCAAATCTTAGACCGAAACAGATGTATCATGTGGCCAGCTTCTACTAGATACCCGCAAAAAAAGAAGATAACAAACATGCAGCACAATGAAGAAGTAAAGACTGTGATATTATTTCTGAATAAGTTGGGGATTGAGAGTCTTGGGTTGTGGTGCAGCTATCAAGGAGGTGTTATCCTTGTACATAGGGACTTGTTGTAATGCTCTATTGAATGTAGCATCAGCACAATGAGACATTCCGTCGTGGGGCACCGCGCCATCGTTCTTAACACCGGTGGGAGAAGCGAATGTTAGAAATAAATGGGTATTTGAGATCTGGTGGGGTGTTGCTTGGCCCATTAAGAATTTCTCAAATCTCAAAGTGGCCCATGTGTAAAATAGCAAGTGGTCGTTCTAAAGTTTAGTCCCACCCCGAAAGTTGAGGAGGTGTGAGATCTCTTTGTATAGTGGGTTCTCTCCACCAATTTAAGTGGTGTGTTGAGGAGAGAAATAGGAGACCACACGCACGTGCTCGCTCACCTTGTCGGGCAAAGGCAAGGGCATGGGCTTAGGCCGAGGCCGGGATGGCGCACGCATGCGACATGCGTGTGAATGATCCGACGAAATCCGGTCTGTTGCCTTGCAGGGGCGCAACTTCCTTTTGTCATTTTATTTTTTGATGTCTTGGCAGATAAGTTAATTATTTCTTGTCCGGTAAGTATACGACTTAGAATCCAAGTCGGTTTGATATCGTGATCGCGACACAATGTCGCCTCTGGTACTATTATATATATTGGTACCGGCCATGACCAAAGGCACTTCGAAAAACACCTAGGGTTTTTTCTCATCTTGCAACTTGCACCGCCATCGTAGGCTACTCCACCCTGAACGCTGGCGTGCATTGGCTTGCCGGAGAGCAGAACTCCAGAACAGCTCGTCCTTGCGATTCTGCACCGGGAGAGGACGAACTAGGTTTTTGGAAAGCGTTGTCGCGACTGCTTGAGTTCGTCATCACGGGTCATCTTCCATCCAAGTCGGATGGTGCTACTCATCGCTGTCTCCTTCGTCGTTCGCAACAGATCTCGTTGCTAACATCGTCATCAACAACTTCGCTCCTGCAGCAACTAACGCACAATACGTCGATCGTGATTTGTCTGTGTCTCTATTTTTAGTTACTATTTCATGTTTGATGTTGTTGTGCATGTTTTCTTGTTCATCTAGTATGCTAGACTATTGCATGCTATTTTCTGTTCTACTAGTTATGAATTATTTACTGAAATTGATCATGAATTTTCCTAATATTCCAACACAATCCAATGCAAGGGCCAGCCAAAATGCTAGGATGAAGCAGGGAGAACCTATTTTGGGCACTTCCCTAACTTATGCACTATTTAAACCATGGGATAGGAAATATAAGGACATGATAGGGCTAGGAGAGGGTAAATATTAGATGCTCGGTGTTAGCCTTGCTCCTATGCTCCAAAGCGATCTCGTCCATTTGATCTTAGATATACCGGTCATCTAAGGAGCTCTGGCCAATTTGCAGACCCCCCACTCCACCCCCCTAGCTGCTCCTCCACATGGGCTTGTATTATGGGAGCGCCGGAGGCTCAACAACGTATGATACAGCTCAGTTGGGCAAGGATAGTGGCATATCTGCAAAATGAGCCTTCTATTATTTTATTAAAATCAACCCGCACTCCTTTCCCATCAATAAATATGTGTACTTATTTATATTTGCTACCAGATGGTTAATTTTGTATCTGTTTTGAGTCATGTCTTTGCCTTGACAATATCTTTGAAACAAGAATAATGTAGAACATATGTGCCATTTTGTGTTTGGAAGGAAATAAAAAAACATTGATTTAATAGTCGACAGCTAAGGTGGGGTGCCGGTTGATTGCAATAAAGTGTGAGGTCTTCTTTGCAAATATGTCGCATCCATCTTCCAGCCAGATCGCATTTCTCAATTTTTTTTCCACGGGTCCAAAGAATTGGAATGCATTGGGTGCATATATGGCAGCATTTCACTAAACAAGTCATCATGAAACAACATGGCATGAAGGGCAGTGTGCGTACGCCGATGTGTGAACTTGCCTCACGAGTAGAAACGACCTATACACCATTGTACAATTGGTTTTACATAATGCCCAAACTTCCATGCACATATTCAGTAGTAGAGACATCTATTGTCAATCAGATTCTAATTCGCTCGACACTACATCACCCTTCCTCTTCAGGGAAATCCCAACATATCAAAAGTAGCACATACCCCTATTGAATTCGCGATACTGCAATATGTACCACCCCCTCATGGTGAATTCAGTTTCATCAGGTGAGATTTGGCTAGATCTAACCAAATCCTTCCCACCAAAGTAGAGATATGTAATATTTGTCATACCAGCAGCTTCTAGATGGATATGTATCCCATCAAATTCAAGGTACTGCAAGATGTATTCTATCATCGTTTGGTTATTGATGTATAGTTATATTCTAGGCATTCAAGCATAATATATGACTAGATCTGACGTATGGTTGATCTGGTTGCATCCATAAAGATCTGGCATGTGTTAGTCAAGATATTGCTGTATTGGTACATATTATGGATTTATCCAGATCCGATTAAATATAATCTTCAAGTGGGAAGTATGTGTCAAGATATGGTTGGATTTCAAAGACCATCCACCATATGTTTTTTTTCTATGGCAAACTGTATGATTTCCTTGATCAAGAATAACAATTTGCATTTATGGCAGAGCTCACAGACCATGGCGATCTCTTGGTTGTCGTCAATTGTTGGGCCAATAAATCGTTCGACAATGAGTGGAATTTCACTTTAATGCTCTGGTGAGTACTCCCTCGAGTTTATCCATTTATGTTCTTGTTTTCCCATTGCTTTCTTTATTGTGGGCTTCACCATCGTGATGAAAAAGCATCCTACTCCCGTGACTTCACACTAAAATTGTGGAAGAAATGGTCAACCATGTTAGATAATTGTTCATGACCTCAACTTCGAATTTAGCCGCATTGCATCTATTGTTTGAACTATAATTTGTTATTTTTCTATGATTTTTTGTTCACTCTCCGATTCACGTGAAAGAGGTCAAACTTAGTTTCATCTCAGGATATCAATATTTTTGTAAATAAGGTGCATATATCTATATGGACCGTGGGATGCATTTTTTAAAAATGATGATGCTTGTTGGCATCACTAAAGTTGCTTCACAATAGTTTTGCAAGCGAAGCCAATTTATATACCACCCTCCACAAGTGATGGCAGCCTATCCGGTGGGCTAGCCCAATGCTGGACAGACCTATTTGGGATCATGCGTGGGTAGTGGTATGTCTAGACTCTAGTTTATCAACTTTTGTTGTTTTTTGCGCATTCAAAAACCCATATACACATTTATGTAGGAGCAAGTTCACTTGTTTCATAAATTAGTTATAAAAAATGCTTTTCTAAATTTCTTTGTTTGTCCTTGAATGCGTACTGCATTGCTAGCTAGCACTTGCCTGCAACAGCTCTCAATAACTTGGGGTTTTATTGTGGTTAATTTGTTTCCAATTGTCGTAGCATTAACTATGACACATTTTATTTATTTATTCAAAAAGGGTTTCCCCGCTTTGTATTCCAAAGCAACCAACCGACAGTACACATCGCGACGCTGGGGCGAGCAGCACAACAAGCCCAAAGATAGAAAAGAAGAAGAAACAAATGCCAACAACGGCAGCTCGACAAAGCGTGGAAGGCCCGCCATCGCTGCGCCCTTCGGAAACACCCCACCATGTATTCCAAAGCAACCAACCGACAGTACACATCGCGACGCTGGGGCGAGCACCACAACAAGCCCAAAGATAGAAAAGAAGAAGAAACAAATGCCAACAACGGCAGCTCGACAAAGCGTGGAAGGCCCGCCATCGCTGCGCCCTTCGGAAACACCCCACCACAGCCCGAGGCTCCGAGAGCCGCGTACCAAGCAGCACCTCCAAGAAGGTATGCGACGCCGACGACGCTGCTGCCCGGACGAGTCCTAGGGTTTCCCTCGGTATGCGGAGGAAAGTGGGGGATGGCTACCACCGACACCCTTCAAGAAGGAATGGTGGCACCCCCCGGTGTCACCACATCGGAGCCGGACAAACCGGCAAGGATTTCTCCCGCACACCAAACACCACCGCCCATCCGGAGCCTACCATCCAAACCACCGCCCAATGCGCCATCACGGTTGCGCCGCCATCCACGCCGTCTCACTACGAGCACCAACACGAGGCCGAGAAGACCGAAGAGAAGCTCCACGCGACGAGAGCGGCAGCACCAAGGCCGAGCGGAAGGGAACCACCTCCACCGCCGTCGTGCAAGAAGCCCGCGCCTCCGGCACCGTCGCGGTAGCCGACCGGACATGGCAGCGGGGCATACTAGGCCACCCTTGGCCCGGCCAGGCCGGAAACGGGCCCGGTAAGCCCCGCCGGCCGTCGCACGAAATATTTGAGTTTTGGCAAAACATTGAAGAAAAATTCAAACACTTGTTGGAGTATTGGCTCTCATGTTTGAATATATAAGGACTTACCTTCCTTTTTTTTCGAGGGACCTTCCTTTTCTTATTATTCTGAAAAAGGAACTGCCTGATTTATTTTCCTTAATAACCCAAATCACGTGGACATTTGTGTATGCGTCACAGCGGGGCAAAGGTGATGGATATGCCGGAGCAGAGGGGCGCTGCACTACGGAGAAGATAATGGACTGGCCGGCGCCGCCGCCATCCCGTGTGTAGCTTATGAGTGGGCGGTTTCAGGCAGAACCTCGTCCTCCTCCCTGATCTCCACGACACTGAAGAATGCAGGTGAGGAAGAACATGCGGTGCCATGTCGATTCCAAGCACAAATCATATCCGAGACTGCTACTTCTTCATTCACTGTGCTGCACAAATTCTTCTTTGTACATTTCTCTTGTATCTGGAAACAGACAGTTGATGCCTGAATCACTCTCGAGCATACAAGGCAGCGAGATGATTCCCATGTTTTGATTCAAGAATTCACTGATCACACATAAGAACACCAGGTGAATCTTGTATTTTTTTTTAGAAAAGGAGGATCGGCCTCTGCATCTGGGCGATGCATACGGCCACTTTATTAATTATTCTCATAAGACCTTACAAAGTAATACAACAGTAAGACTAAAGCCGCCGTCTAATCATCTCTATCCCGCTGATGAAGGGGCGCAGATAGCCTGGGCCTAATACCAAACAGACATCGCAGCCAAACCTAACATCTAAGACCTGAGAACCCATCCAGGACGCCCGCCAGGCATGGGTCTCACCGGTCCGGCGTGCACTCAGATGCCGCCTCCGCCAACTGCCACCGCTCCATCTTCAGAACTGTCCTGATGCATCAACCTTGCTCGGTCTAGCTAATGTCGACGCCACCACGGCGCCAAACGACACCTCCTCCCTGCGCGCAAACAGCTGAACACGTCGCGGTCGCCACTGATACACCTCAGCGCCATGCTGCCAAGTATCACCAGCCGACACAGCTTGAAGTCCTTGGAAGATCTGTCGTGCGTAGCACCTGCCGACCAGGTGAATCTTGTGGCCTTCCTTGTGCTTCAATTACCTAGCAAATCTGTTATACCTACTTCTATCCTTATGTGGCTATGTTTCATATTTCTTAAAAGACTGATCTAGTATTTTCATCAGCGCAGAATTGTGCTGTCATCGTCATCTATCTAAACTCTGCAAAATGTACATTGCAAAATCAGTAATCTTGAACTCGGATATGCAACCCGTTCGGAGCTTCCACACGGGGGAACTTCAAGATCGTGTTCTTGCCTTCTTCCTCCCATCTGCAACATCAAGACCAAATGTTGTCAGTAAATAACACCGAAGCTGTTCTTAGTAATTGGATTGCGGTCGATTAATAAGAGGTTGTACAGACCTGTATTGGGTCACGAAATAGTGCAGGAAAGTTGCGATCTCTGCCGTTCCCACCTCCTTTCCAGGGCACATCCGGCCGCCTCCTCCGAACAACATGAAGTGTGGGTGTGATTCCATGTTCTTCTCCTGAACATTATTAGCAGGTAACAAAAGATTAGAACTTCCTCTGCTTTGGTTGTACGTTTTACTGGTGTTTTGATGGTAATTTAATAATTGTCCGCTCTTTCACGTACCAGCCATCTCCATGGATTGAAGGTCATCGGGTCAGGATACATGAACGGATCGTAGTTTATCTCCCTTGTGTAAACATAGATTCTCCACCCTTTTGGAATGACATACCCTGGAAGAAATCGATAATAATATAGCATTAGCACAACTGACTTCATATATTCCTAGGAGATGCTAATTAACGTGGTAGTAGTACAATTTCCAAGCATATCTCACCATTCATTTCCACATCCTGGGTGGTTTTCCTCAGCAGCCCATTCACGACTGTAGATAATCTCAGCGTCTCAAGAATGACCTGCATGGTAGAAGTATCCATGACTCCATGAGTTCATCATGATCATGCCTTGCTCATAGTAAATTCCTACTCTGACTTCATTTTTTGTGTGTGTTTGATTTCCTACTTACAGCTCGAGTGAAGGCCATGGACTTAAAATCTTCGTAGCTGATGGCTTCCTCCGGCGATTTCCCCTTCCTGATATCAAGATGCTCTCTCTGCATTCACAAGTGAAGATGTCGTCAGTAAACTCCAGAAGCACATGGACTTTTGTCATGGAATCAAAATAGATTTTCAGAGTACGTGTACATAGTACATACCCTGAGTTCTTCGAGGGCCCGCGGATGGTCTGATAGGTACTTGACGGCCATCATCGAAGTGGTCGACATGGTTTCGTACCCAGAGTAGATGAGGGCGATGAGCAAGTCAATGATCTGCTCGTCGCTGAGCTTCTCCCTGGTCCCGTCATCGCCGCTTCTCAAGAGAGCATCCAGCATGTCATCGTGAGCTTGACCAGAGGACCGCCGCGCCGCGATCATCTGCTCTAGCATGGACACAAGCTTCTTCCTAGCCTGGAGCCCTTGGTAGTAGCTGGTCCCCGAAATGTTGATTGGCAAGGAGATCGTGCCGAGCACAAGCGTGTATAGCTCTGTCTTGAGGGCGTCAGAGAGCGGGCCAGCGGTGATGCCGGCAATCTGCCGGAGTGCAGATAGCAGGGCCATCTGAAAGGGAAAGTCAGTTAGATGTATGATATGAGGACATAAGATTCTGTGGTATGTTGTTGCCATGCCCACGCAAGGGGATGAGATGCTTCTATGAAACTCTGCAACAACCACAAAAGCGGCAAACCGGTGATGATGGTGTCCCGAAATGCGATACTCTGTTTTTGCAAGGGGATGCTACTCTACTAGTATGAAATTCTGCAACAGCCACTTTGGAACGTGCAGAGAGATGCTGTCTATAAAACAAGGCTATTTTATCACTGATACATCTGGCCGTCCACCACCTCAATCAAAATAACATGGTACTGGGGTAGCAATCAGTGGAAACACAGCACCAGAAGTATGAACAAGATTTACTCAGTAGACATGAACCAATGCATCAATCCACGAATTCTGGACCGATTTTCTAAATCATTAAGTGAACTGCAGACAGGAAGTTTTGGACTCTACTATGCACGATGATAGTGAAAAAATAATCTGAATTTTGGGGGAAATCTTGAAATCTTTTCTCTCTGCTCTATTTGAAGTTGGTGACAAATTTTTGGAAATTTTGGTGGAAATGTTTGGACATCATGCTCTTCACTCCACTCGTTGTTGTTGAACTGAATAGCCCGATTTTTCAGAAAAGAAGAGAATACGGACTGGATAAGGAGATGAAGGCTGTGTCGGAAAGGAGGTTGAAACCCGCGGCCTCTGCATCATTGAGAAGGAGACAGAGGTAGTAGCTGTTTGCATTAACGTACTCCGACATGCCACCCAACTCCACATGTACAGGGGTTTGAAGACAGTGTACTGACCTCCTTGGTCTTGGCCTGGACGTCGACGACGCTGCCGGCCCAGCCATGGAGGTGGTCGCGCATAAAGCAGTCGATCTTGGGGAGGAGGGTTTGCCGGAGCATGGCGGGGCGAACGAGGCCGAGCATGGCGCCGCGCATGACCCGGTGGAGCGGGCCGTGCACGGTGGCGATGTTGTTGCGGCCGAGGATGTCGAGCATGGACTGCGGGTAGCCCGGCACCAGGCCGCCGGCCTCGCCCTGCAGGAGCATCCGGCGGTTGAGCTCCGGGTCCATGCACACCACCGTGGGGCACCCAAGGATGTGCGTCCGGAACAGCCTCCCGTACCTGCAGCAGCGCACGCACATGTTAATTCCTCGTAGTTTCAAGAAAGCTTATGCTAGTTTCTATGTTCTTTCTTATTCATTCATTATGCACGAGCAGTAATATTTCAGTTTTCTCTCTAGAAAAACAGTGGAGGTCATGATGTGGATGTTTCTCTTTTGATGATCTGTAGTATCATAATTTACAAATGGTACTTTTGGGAGCTGGTGCAGTGATGAGCGTGTGTTATTATGTGAGCTTTAGGGGGACACAGCTCTCCCCATCACTTTGCACAACCGGAAAGCAGCTGCCAAACCGGCGCATTTCCGTAGCTCATCCATTCGTGTAGGCAGGAATAACTTTTAGGAGTAATATAATTACTAAGAAATCTCTTTTAAATACTCCATCAGCCAGAGCGGCTAAAAAAACAGAGTGAGTGGTTCTCTCTCTATTATTGGAGTTGGAGCAATAGCATGCACCCATCTCCAGTTTGAGTTGTCCACAGCACAAACCAAGCAACATGGAGCCAAGGACCAGACAGCCGGTGAACCGAGGAAGAAGACGTCAAAATGCATCACCGTCGAGCAAACGCGTCACGTACCTGAGCCTCCTGTGCTTCATGAAGGAGGGCCCCTGCTTGAGGAACTCGGTGGTCTCGCCGAACAGCGGCCACCCCATTGTGCCCGGCGGCAGGCAGCCAACCCCCTGCTTCCTCCTCTGGCCGTATCTCATCTCGTTCCAGCGCAGCAGCAGGCTGCTCGCCAGCACCACGCCGACCACAACACCGACCAGCACAAGGAGGAGCGCCATCTTCTTCTTCTACCTCTCTCTGCCTCCTCTTGGATGCTCTGTTTTAGGTCAAGAGGCAGGCAGAGCAGAGCTGGTGGCGTCTGTGTTGGCGACAAGTGTTGCTCTCTCTTGCTTGTGTCCTGGATGAGTTAGGCAGAGGAAGATGCCCTTTTATATAGGGCGAGTGAGGCCACACTCCACACCAGAGGAGGAGGAGATTCCTAATTATCCCTTGTGAAAATTTTCTTTTTCCGATGAGGGTCCCCATTCCAAGGGGAGGTCTTGAGGCCAACTCCACCGCGCGACCCTATCCTGTCCATCCCCGTCCGTTTGGGGTAAAAGGGATAAACCGGGCAGCCCCGCGCGCAGGAGCAAACGGACTTTTGTCCGTTTTGTGTCCGCTTTCGACCCATCTCCGGCCCAAGTTTGCGCCGGTTTTGGGTTGAAACGGACAGCGCGCGGACGGGCGGGACGCGCGCGCTTGTCCTCCCCGGGCCCGCCTGTCGGTGGGAGAAACCAAAACCCCCCACGCCCCATTTGGCGCCATTTCCCAAACCCTCCCACGTCCCTCCCGCCGCCCCCTCTCTCCCCCGTCCATGGCCGACGCCCAGCCGAATTCCGGCGGCCTGGCCGTCGACCCGTCCGGAAAGGTGAAGAAGAAGGCGGCCAAGGCAGCAAGGAAGCCGCGGTCGGAGTGCACGCCGGAGGAGATCACCAAGTTGGACGCGGAAGCGGCGAAGAAGGGGAGCCGGAGAGCGGTCGTCAAGGTCAATGCCGCCGCGGCCAAGTTCGCCGCCGAGCGCGATGCGAAGGAGGCTGCTCGGCGCAAGGCCGCGGCCGACGAGAAGGAGGACATCATCAACAAAGCGCACGCCATCCTCATGCTTGGCATGGCCCGTCCGGCCGGTTTCACTACAACGGCCGCCTGCCCAGCGAGCACAGGCTCGTCGGTCGCCTGGCCTGCGCACTGCCAGTCGCCGACGTCGCGGACCACGCCCATGTCGCCCGGCTTTTTTCCGCCAAGGCACGACGGGCACACCCGTTTCTCTGGGTCGCCGGACGTTGGCTTGTTCGCGCCATCCATACCGCGCCCCGCGGCCGTCATCGACCTCAACGTCACGCCTGGGTCCAGCAGCGGCGGCCGGCCGTCCGTCGAGATGCAAAGCAAGCAAGCACGTGCACTGTTCACGGGCACCATGCCGGCCCCCCGCGTGTTGTTTGACGGAATGCCAACACCAACGGCACCGGTCGACGACCCCTTCTACAACCAGTACATGGAGAACGTGATCTTCGAGGCTGGGCACGGACGTGCCTACGACCCCGAGGAGACCCAAAGTCAGGATGGCCGCGCCCAGTGCGTCCCCGATGAAGAGGCCGACGACCGTGCTGACTACGACCATGGTGACTCGTGGCATGAAGACGATGACATCTATTTCGAAGGTGATGGTGATGAAGAAGAAGCAATGACGTTGATATTAGTGGCGAGCCATTGTTCATCAACGAGCTGACCCAAAGAGCGGAAGCACAAAAGAAGAGGAAGAGCATTCGCACGGGTTCATACACACAAGATGAGGACAAGTTGATTTGCCAAGCGTGGATGGAGATTAGCCAAGATCCGAGGACCGGCGCGCAACAAAAGGGCGTTGTTTTTTGGACGAGAGTCCACAAAACATTCCATGAAAGGAAGATGTTCGAGCCCTACCAAATTACAAGCAACCGTGGCATCGGCTCGATTCAAAAGAGATGGTTGTTCATCCAACAAGAGTGCAACAAGTATCAAGCCGCATTTGAGAGCGTTGAAGCACGGCCCGTGAGTGGTCTCGACGTTGGGGACACGGTATGCTCTCCTCTTCCTAGCCCTTTCCTTGCTACGGCCATGAGACTTCGGCCTTGTATATGTTTGCATGTTCACTTGTTGTTGATCATGTGGTGTAGGCATTTCAATCTTTGGAGGCATTCAAGGCCCGGCACATGACAAGCCATTCACTCTTACGCATTGTTGGACGCTCATCGACAATTGCCCTAAGTTCAAGGACCAATACCGTGAACTACAAAGGAAGAGATGACTGAAGACAGCCAAGTTCGCCGGAGGTGGAGATGGCGAGGCGTTGAAGAGGCCGAGGGGCAAGACCAACTCCAAGGTTGATGACATACGTGATGCCTCATCGATGGCATTGCATGACACTTTGCATGGCATGATGTCTCAAAAGGATGTGAGGGACGAGAAGAAGCGGCAAAGTAAGGACGAGCAAATGAAGCAATACCTAGACCTTCAAAGAAAGAAGCTTGAGATGGAGGAGGCGGCCAAGAAAAGGAAGATCGACATGGAGGAGGCGGCCCGGCAAAGGCAGCTCGACATGGAGGAGGCGGCCCGGCAAAGGCAGCTCGACATCGAGGCCGACAACGTCAAGGCCAGGCAGAGGCAGCTCGACATCGAGCCACCAATGCCGCCCCCAAAGCGAAGGAGGTGGCCCTTGCGATCATGAGCGTGGACTTGTCGAAGATGAGCGAGAAGACAAGCGCCTGGTTCGAGGCCACGCAGAAGGAGATGCTCGACGCCGAAGGCCTGAACTAGGTCGTCCGATCGGCGTGGCCGTTCTTTTTGGAGGCTGGCATGGGTGCCGCCCGCCCGCTGGGCCGCTGGCAGTGTGCCGGCGAGAAAACATTCATTTTGGAGGCCGGCTGTGTTGCCGGCGAGGACAACTATTTATTTTGGAGGCTGGCTGTGTTGCCGGCCGCTGGCTGATGCCGGTGATGGACGTGTAGGCCGCTGGCTTTGTTGCCGGCGTGATGAACCAGAGCCGTGAACTAGGGCTTGGCATTTGAAATGTTGCTCTTTTTTAAAATAGACGCGGACAAGATGGGGCAAACGGATGCGGCCGCGCACTGGGCGCACGGCCACCGCATCCCAGGACACGCCCGAACACGACCACATTGCCCTACCCAAACAGACATAATAGGAACAAAATAGACGTCCGTTTGGATCGCGCGTGGAGTTGGCCTGACCATGGAGGGAGGAGCGGATCGAGACGATGGGTCAGATCGTCAGATGGCATCACAACCAGAGAAATTTTTACTAGTACACAAAGCAACAAAATACTGTAGGCCTGCGGCTAGGCTAGGAGGCGCATGCTTGGCCTCGAAATCGGCGTCGCGCCGTCCGTGCGCGTGTTGGTTTGCGGCCATCCGGTCAAAAAGGTTTCCTGCCGAGATGCTGCTACCCATGTGTGCTTGTTTTGGTTTTATACACACACATTTAAAGCTGTGCCATATTTTTTTGTAAAATTTCCGAACACCCCCAAATTAATTTAACAGTCCATTACATGTGCTATACTACTATCATCCACTCAGAGTGAAGGTTACCCTTTGTGGAAATATGGACGGGGGTGGTTGGGGAACTACTATACTCCCTCTAGATGTGAATACAAGTCTGCAGGCCTAAATACCTGAGTATTTTGAAACCATAATATTTTACAGTGTACGTAAATCCATGGAATTTTTTTTGAAACCTTTACGGCGTACGTAAATCCTGCGTTTATGGAAATGACTGTGTTTCTAATTTATTGGATTTTATATGCTAGAAATATTTATGGCCAAATTTTTACCCTTGATCAATGGACGGCTAAGATTGAATATTACACGTACCGTCTTAAAAGAGCTCATAAGTGATTTTTGTTTGCTTAGAAAATAGTTTATCCGGGATTGTATGTACAGGTGATCATCCATCCTCTGGTAAAAGAAAATCTCAACGGAAAAGAAAAACGTTTGTTGTTGATCTTGGCTGGAGATTTGGCAGCGAGCAGTGCGTCGATGTGATCCTATCAATCATGAGGATTGCAAAAGAAAAGATTATTACTACAAAAGGAGTTGTTGCGTTGCATGGTGCCATGTGCAAGATACATGCGTGTGTCCGGCTACTGATTGCTCATGCACAGTGTTAGCTAGGCAGAAAAGAGATTTGTACTTGGTGGTTTTGTGTATCATGCATGTGCAGGGCCGGCCCATAGGCCAGGCAAAAGGGGCGACCGCCCCGAGCCCCAAGAGGGGAGGGGCCCAACTAAAACTTACATAGTAAGATCTATTCAAGCATACATTACATCCGAAAGATTATTAAATTGATAAAATAGAGCCTCAATTTGTAGAAGCATAAGTTCACACCACATACTGATAAGTTATACCACGCTTAGGCAAACCAATCTGACTGGCGGAGTTGAGTTCAAATACATTAGTCTCTCTTTACGATACATGTCTTAGTATCATAATGAAAATTATGATATTTGAATTTCAATGTTTAAACCAATACACAATTTTCAATTCGATAAACGTGTAGGCATCTCATTTGCACCAAACCAAACCAAGTGAATCTGGACGAGCATGTTAGGTAATCGAATCATGTGTAAAAGTATAATCAACAACATTTTTGGTTCTTCGAATTATTAAACCTAACATGCAAGCCACATTTTCTATGCCCTAGAAGTTTCCATGAATATGACTGCCTAATATACACTAGAAATCGCTATAAAAATATTTTTTAGTGTGTCTATAATTTATAAATCTCTATCATAATATTCAATATAATATTAAAAGATATATGAACACACGCATGTATATGCAAATGTGCATACACTATATCGTTTATGCAATATTAGAAAAATAAATATGAAAGATTGTCTTAGCAATAAAGAAAAGTTTGGTACATCATAAATTTTTCATTTTGTAAAATTAAAATTTTCAATTATATACATTACGGATGCGTACAAATTAATAATATAAATGTTATTTGAAAACATTTTATGTGGCTAAGTAATAAAAATATATTAATTATAACTGTAATATGGTACACTTAGTTTAAAATAAGTATAAAAGTTTAATATGAAAAACAATTATTTTACATCGCCCCGGGCCCAAAAATACATTGGACCGGCTCTGTGCATGTGTGCCCGGGACGGTGTTGGTTAAAGTGATTTGCTGAAATAAAATTAGAGCATTGAACCATTTTGAGGTGGCGCATGGGTGGTTCGCATTGGACCATTTTTACTCTATAGCTACGGCCAGGGCCAGTGCTTGGATCAGGAGTTGACACGTAATTAAAGGCGATCGAGGGCATATTTGTTGTAAGAAAAGTGAGAATAAAGAGGCGGATCAAGGGTAGTTTGCTCTAACAGATGGCCCGGCTGTTCACATGCATGCAAATGATTATGTGGGCCGTGTTACGTTGTTGTGAGGTTAATCATGCTTGGATCTCTGATTTAACTAGCTAATAATGCACTGGAGTAGCATGCCTTTGCTTAGAGGTGAAGATGATCAAGATCCATTTGGATGGATGGATGGATTATTGGGCGGGGCTGATGGTAGATGGATGAAATGGGTGGCTAAACTGGGTACCTGCTGCTGCTGCTGGGTGCATGTGGGTGTGGTCGTGTGGGTGACAGCATGTTGTACATAAATAAAACCAGGTTGGGCCCTACCGCATGTGGCGCTGGTTTCAGTGGCCAGATCTCCTTGCCTTGCCCACTCGTGCACGCTCTGTCCTCTGTCCTCTCCCTCTCTCTCAAATTATTGACCACTGGAGTAGTGTACTACAAGTGTCAAAATCGTGTTTTTTCACTCACAAAGTTACGGCTAGTAAATCATGATGTGATGGTCGGCTGCAGCAGAGGCTTGGATCTGTTTCCAGTACTATGTCCTCTCCGTTCTCATCTATCCCCGGCCCTTGAAAGCTTTTAGAGCAAATACAATAGTATGACGTAGGCGGGCTGTAAGATTTTAAATATTATATTTTGATGAATTGGAGGAGAGAGAAGAAAAGAGGGAAGAGAAGCGGGTTACTGATTAACAGCCGGCTGTAGCACGCGCTTTTAGATACTTTGTGAGAGAAGGAGATGGGTCATGTATAAACAAATTAGTACATATTTATATACAAGTATTGTACTTGCCGGGTATAAGGTTGGCTATAGACGTTGAAATTTCATATAGTCACCAGCTGGCTATTCTATTAATCATGCTCTTAGCGGTCATGCTACCACACTGCTGTGGCATGCTAGCACCACGTCATTTTCAGCATGATTAATTAGCAAATCAATCTCGACTTAACCCTGTCGTGACGCGACTTAAAAAGCTGGTAGCAGTACGTATAATTGATGAATCCCTATTGTCCCGGTGGGTCAAACAGGTTGGCCAGATCTCCAATCGATCGCTAGATTAACTAGTAGTATGCCCGTGCGTTGCTACTGGCAAAAATGTAGGCAAATGAGTCAAAAGTCATGCTTTAGCAGTTCCGTCAATAAATTAGTGCACAATTTTAGTTGATATATCACAATGTTGTAATTTCTCCTTCACATGAAGGTACACAGAAAGAGGAATCATGGTCTCCTCCATTTTGTCAGCACTAAAGTTAGAACTGAGCATAGTATCCCATTTTCAAAGCACAAACTTGACATGTTCTCTGGTTTTTTTAATCCATGCAACGCATCTCTATGAGCAAGAACTATCTTGTGGAACAAAATGTTAAAATGAGGAATGGTAAAATCATAATAAATGGCAAGTCCGCACCTCAAGGGCAATTAACTCAGTACAACGGGTAATCGGGAGTTTGGGCGGCACTGCTACTTGTTCCGGCAACATGAGGGGTTAAGTCCACCTAAGAGGTGATCAAGCATGGAATCGCCTCGGGATTAATGTGTGATTGGTAATAATTCAGAAACTGAAGATAAAAAATGGTAGTTAAAATAGTAGGTTGCAAGGTTTCACGTAGCTCACATTACCACCACATCCACTGCTATTGTATGTGATATCAGCATCATTGTACAACATTAAGAAATGCTACATTGTGGCATGCTGGAGAGAGTGCCAGACACTTACCCAGATCAACCCTCTTGCATTTATAATACTATGATATAGTGAAACTATGCACTTCTGTAAGACATATAATAATAACAATCATATTATGAGATTCTCAATGCAGACATGCAATATGGACTTATAAAACCAAATCAAACAACAGAAAATTCTCTAGGCAGACACGGAGACAAGCAACATTGACCTCCAAGCACTCTTTGCCCATGTCACCCACCACCTCCTTATCGTCGTCCGTAGCTGTGGGAAGCGGATGTGGTGACCTGCAGCAGCGGATCTTTTAGCCTTTGAGATGATAACGAACCAGCCCTAACGGCTACACATACATTCAAACCGATGCACCTCCTGCTGCACTTTGCCCTCGGCCTCCCCACCTAGCCCACTTTCTACAAAGCTCAAGAGAGAAAGAGGAGAAGTAAACCGAGAGATTTACCGAGCCGGCGGCGAAGAAGATGACAAGAGACTCGCAAAAGCAGCTACCGTGACATCGGTGTGGACGAGCTTGAGTAGGGTCAAGACCATATCTCTATATCACCACTATGAAAGCGTCATCAACACATACAACATGTACTGTTTTCAGGAAGGTGAAAAGGGAGCATAAATCATGCTTATTTTTCATACACTAACTACTAACCAGTACAACTCTGCATAAAGCACAACTGGCAGGTCATGTTATTGTAAAAATATAGGAAATGCACCTGTATAAGTTGCTGGGTAGTGTAGTAGTTTGTTCTCGCCTTCAACTCATCAATCTTGGCCTGCATTTCAGCACAAAGCTTTAATAGTTTACAGAAAGTACACAAGTTTCTCAGCCAACCGATGGTGATATCCTTCCAATGGTTCAAGCCAATCAACATTGCTCAAAACAAAATAAATCGAAGGTGCGGAAGGCCTCAGTGAGCTATGTACTGTCCAAGATGCTCTATCATACTTTACATTTTTTGTGGAAGAGCTATGCACCGAACCCCAAGTCATATCAAGTGTCAAACGACAATAGCAAGCTACGGAGCACATATTCAGAAGGCATAAACAAGCATCAACAACAAGTTATGAAGCAATCTATGAAATTTTATGGACTCTTGGACTCCAGGGGCAAAACTAAATAACGACAACTAACAAGTTACGATCCATCAACAAAATAGTATGCTTCTCAATGACAATTAACTCCATCGGAAAAACTAAATAATTAAATCAAATGCATCTTCAATGAATCTCTATGATTATTTTCACCTAGCATCAAGTATATTTTGACTGGCCATGAAGATTTTCATAACCAGATCACTTGCATACCATGTTTGCCTTCAGATATGTGCGGGGGTATAACTCCAGGTGACAAGATGAGTAGCTAACTATACAATGGCTGCTGAAAACATGGCATGCAGGTCCAAATCAAAAAATGACACTCTGATAACCATATAATGTCCTGAAATCCACCTAAGAAAATTATTACGTGTGGTACTGAAATCAGCTGTCCTAAAAAAAGTGTAAGCAGACATTCCAAAGATATATATGTAAACTGTTCTGATCATATATAGGCAAAGGAAATTTGGCATCAAATTATGAGATGCTAATTGGCATTAGTAACCATGATATTTAGTGAGAGTTTGGACTATCACATAGCTTCATACTCTGCTTACTTGAACTTTTTTTTTTCGAGAAAACGCAAAAGTCCTTTGCGTTTCATTTCATTGAAAATTTGGAAGACCTCCTACGAGGTGGTTGGTACATAGTTATGTGTTCAAACAGGATATGCTACACACAGATTGAAAGAACCAGGCCACTTAAATCAAATTGCTACCCACGGGTTCAAAGAACATAGCAGCTTACAAGATCTGCCTTTAGGGAAAAAAATAGCAAACACATATCCTGCAATTTGATTACACAAAATTTTAAATTTTAATCAATTTAAGCCAAATAAAAATTTGGAACTTGTGAAGAAGCATGGCAAAATGAAACATAAAATGTCGAGTTCATTAAGTATTGGTGTTCGGAATCTTGGCCAAACACATGCTGAATCAAATCACTATTTTTCAGGATGGTAGATTTGTTGCTTCTGAAGTACAGTGTTGTAAGTTCTTACTATGGACAATTACAAAGGCCGCTGGAGAGCACAAATGACATGTAGTAGAATAAAGAGTTTTTATCGATTGTTGTGATTTAATCAATGTATTCTTTGAACTCTGTTCCCACATGTTAGAAAATTTAGGGAGATTCAATTTCAATAGCTGGTTCGAGGAGTTGCAAAATTCCTAATAGAAAATTCAGTCCTAAATACATTAAATTGCAATGGTAGCCTATGTTGTGTATCTCTAAATTAAATTGCAATGTACTTGTTATCATCATATGTTTGTGCACTTTTTCATTGCATCATGGTAAACCTTTTCCTCTCTCCCTCAACCCCCACCCCCTCTCTCTCTCTCTCTCTGCCTCCCTCTCTATCTCCCATTCGCTCTCTCCCACCACCCACCCCTCTCTCCCTTCCTCTCTCTTTCTTTCTTCCTTCGCCTGGGCCCTGCGGCATGCTATGAGAAGACATGCCATGCCAAGATATGGGCAACCAAGATTTACTGAATATGCTCTCAAAACTTGGCTGAGCACATCCGCAAAAAGCTGGCGGATACATCCAGCCACCCCACTCTCGTTCCTTCGAAGACGTACCTGGTCCAGCACCAGTAGCAGATCATTATTGCTGCTGCGCTCGGCCTCCAACACTTCCTCTAGCAGCCTCCGCACCTTCCCGACCTCGAGCAGTATATGAGAGACTTCCCCAATATTAATATATCTGAATCAGTGCCCAACAGAGAATGCAATTTTCATCAGATAATCTACAACGGTGATATAGTTTCAGAAAATAGACATCAGACTGGCCAAATTATCTTAAGAAATAAACTTCACCTTATGCTTGGAAAGAGCCTTTCCAATCATCTTTTTTGGTCGTATGGCTCTAGTAAGGAAGAATCTATCCAGATGTCTCTCACGTCTACCAGCAGATTGTGACAGAAAATCAACAACCAACACTATGTTAAACACTGAGGTGTTGGCATATGATTCCAAAAAAATACATCCACACAATTGCTGAACTGAATGAGCAACCTGTCTGCACCTCGATCGCTGACTTGACAATCTCGTCCTTCTTGGCTTCTCTGTGACGCCCAGAAATTGCATGGTCAGAGATGCATCATAAAAAGAGTACATATGATCCACTCACTTATAAATCCTCTGCAACTGTATACTCCAAATAGAGAAAGGGAGGCGTGTGAAACTACAGGGCGTCAAACTACGACGATAAAATCCACGACTATTTAACCCATAACCGCATCAACGGATAGAGCAACAGCGCGGTGTGGCAGCAACCACGGGGGCGCATTTCGGGGAAATTCAAACTCAGGAGCAGAAAACAAACTCAGGAAATTCAACAACTTGCACAGTATGTCAAAGATTAAAGCAACAGTAACATGTGACACAAATAACCTCACGGAAATAAAGGATGAGTCACCTCCATGGTTAACTTGAACCTCAACTCCAGGAACAGCCAGAAGCACCCAGATCCAAACTGAAATCACAAAGATGAACATAATTTTGACGTTTGCAGAACTGTAGAACACACATACTCCTTTTATTTATTATTAATATAAGCATCGATGCCCCATAACTGAGTGCAAAAATGGTAGAGCCGTGCCCAGATTCATTTATTAATTAGTTGCTTATAAGCAGAAAAGGAAGAGTGGGGCATTTTGGAGACCGAGCTCCATGGAGCCCTTTATTTTGAAAAATTCAAAATTCATAAATTTCAGTTTTGAAAAAAATCTGAAAAAAGATACACATGTATGCAAGGATGTAAAGTGTATGTGTGAAAAATCTCAGGATGAAATACCTTGAATTGCGAGCTGCACAAAAAAAAATCATGGACTTTGAAGATGAACAATATATATGCTAAAAAGCCCCAGATTTGTCTTTTTTGTGTAGCTCACATTCTAATGTATTTCCACCTAAAAAATTGCACACATGTACATTATGTATCTAGGTATATGTGTATTTATTTATAGAATTTTTTGCATATGAAAAGTTTAAATTTTAAAGTTTTCAAATAAAGGCCTCCATTGAGCTCGGTCTCCGTTTTGCATTTTCGGAAAAGGAAGCCTATCTTCATGGCCTACATTATGAGCTAAACCATATCCAATAGAGGATTAACATGCATGAACATCTGGATGTATGTGATTCAAGCTGAGCTCCTGCCCACAAAGGAAAAAAAGACATATGCAAGTGAATCAAGCCGAGCTCCTGCCCACGCAGTCGAACCCCTGGATGCTTGCGTTAATGGAGCAGAAGCTGTGCGCTCACCTGAACGCTGCTGGAGGGGCTCGATGGGAATGGCAGCTTCCAGAACCAGAGCGCGGCAGGTCCAAAACTCAAGGGGCCAACACGGGCGATGTCGCTGACACCAGCACCTTGCCCCCGAGTTGTGGTCACGGTCTCCGGCGCCGGCACGAACATCAGCATCTCGCCCTCATTGCAGTCACTGTCGTCGGTGCGATGCCCCGCCCTTGGCTGCTGTAGAACTGAATAAATTACATGTAATTTTTTTGAGGGAATAAGTTACATGTAATTTGAATTAGTAGAGACAGAGACAAGATGATGTCCGTCCCAGCCCGTACTGCACTGGTGTTCGAACCACCCTGCCCTGGGGTTTGGCGTAGACCTCCAGGCCCAGAAAAACACAATGATCAGAAGGATTGGTAGATTCCTGAAGACACAATTCAGGAGTTTCTCCACTTTACTTGAAAAAACATACAAACAGAGCACCTCCGCCATGAGCATGTCCACACAGTTCAAGAAAGACATATCCTAGGTCTACCTTTATAACATGGTAATATAGCACAATCCCCGTCATATAAAATGATATGTATAGGCTGCTAGGCGAAAGCAAATATATCAGTTCCGACCTAACAAACCTCTTTCCAACTTGCTCTAATTCTTATTGAGTCTGACTAACTATGAAGAAACGGGATCAAAAGAAGAAGAAGAAAATACTGCCAAATTTTGACTATCCGAACTATCTCCAACACACTGTTTTTCACCGCAAAAATAGGAAGCACTTTGTACGCAGAACATTACTGAATCACCTTGAATTGAACAGAACCATCAAAACTGAAACCACACCCTTTCCAAAGCAGCAAGGTTCAGAACACGGTACCAATATTAACAGAACATACAAGGAGAAATCACCGAGACTAAGACCTCGACATCGACGGAAGGAGCACCTGAAATGAATCAAGCGAACAACAGTGAATCAGGGGCGCGAGATTGGAACCGATTACGAATACAATACCTGCGACTTACCCGACAACGAGAGGTGGAAGAGAGGAGAGGAGAGGATCCAGCCAAGGAGCCGCCGGTCTTGGCAGGGGAAGGCCACGCCGACGCCATCGACGCAGATGAGCAGGCGCGGCTTGCCCCCACGGGTCCCGATGCAGAAGATGCCGACGGGAACAGGGACCTGGCCGACTCAACTCCATCATCCCGGATGGCCGCCGGGTGGCGCGGTGGGGCATGGCTTCCACAGCAGTGATTCATGTAGAGATGGAAGACGGGGCGCGGCAGCGGAGCTGGGAGAGATAGAAGCCCGCGGGGCGGCCGGGGGAGGGAGTGCGGCGGCGGCCCGTGATGCCGAAAGAGGAAACGTGAGGCGGGATGCCTTGACGTACGGGAAGAGACCCCTCGCACACCGTGGGTGGGTTCCTCGTCGGCGCCGTGCTCCCGGCGCTGTACATCCTCGACGGCCTCCGGTCCGGGGATCGCCGCCATGGCCCCGCACGCGTTCCTGCTCTCCGCGCAGGTCTTCACCGAGGGGCTCAACACCGCGTTCCCGTGGCGGTTCTCGCTCCCCGTCAGGGCCGCCGTACCGGTCATATACAACGCGAGCAGGATGTTCGCGGCAGGGGAGTGGCTCCGGCAGGAGATGGAGGGGGCGACTGCGGCGATGGGAAGGGAAGGGGGCGGAGCGGCGGGAGGGTGGGCTGGTCGAGGAGTTCCCCGGCGGCGGTGGTGGCGTAGGAAACCCTAGGGGGCAGGAGTCGTCCCCCGTGGGCGAAGGGGTGGATCGGGCGTGCGAAGGGCTGGTTGGCGGCGGAGAACGATCTGCTGTGGGCACGAAGCATCGATAGTAGGGTTTTTTTGGCAAGGTTTTTTTTCGCGGGAGGGTTGCGAGTTAACGGAGGTGGGAGGATGACGAAAAAAATCAGAGGTGGGAGGATGACGAAAAAAACCCAGCGAAATTAAACCGCGGAGACTATTCATCAAGTTGTCCATTAGGAGTAGAGATTGGTACCATTGATACGGCACAACCGTGCCCATTCGTTGCACGGTGCAGTGCTCGGATGATCATAAGTGTGTTGTGTGTGTACAAATCGAGACGTTGCTGCCTGCACAATTACTCTGGGTGTGTTTGGTTACATTGCCAATCAAGGCTGGTCCGACGAGTCTGGCTCTAGTAAGCCAGTTTGAGGGGATGCAGGCAAAAAGACCCCAGATTCATATAGTTTGGTTGCCTGCATGTACCTTAGTTGCATGAGACATTAGTAGAAAAAGGGCCATTTGTCCCGGTTCATAAGGCCCATCTGTCCCGGTTGGGGAACCGGGACTAAAGGGTCGTTACTAATGCCCTAGGCCTTTAGTCCCGGTTCTTATACCAACCGGGACAGATGGACCTCCACGTGGCCGCTCCGGCGAGTCCAGGCAGGAGGGCCTTTGGTCCCGGTTGGTAGCACCAACCGGGACCAATAAGCTTCCACGCGTCAGCATTTCAGGGGCTGGTTTTTTTAAAGGAGGTGGTTTAGGGGTTTTGGGGGTTAATTTAGGTTGTTATAGGTAGCTAATAGAGAGATGTGTCCTCTCTTATCTCCGTGCTACTGCTACTGCTATGCCTAAACATGACTTAGATTGAAGTGAGGCAACATGTGGTGCATGTCGAAAGTAATACTAATCCTAACTTGATCAAGTTTGGATTGTACTACTTTCGACATGCACCACATGCATGTTGCCTTTATTTCAATCCAATCCATGTTCATTTCACCCACAGATATATTATAACTCGTCATGCTCGCATCATGCATCATCGTAATAACAAGTCCTACTAATCATCATCATACAACTTCGACTCGTTATTAATAACAAGTCATACGATCATCATCCTGATAGTCATAGAACCAACCCTACTTAATTGTTCTTAGCACATGATCATCAGTATTATGCAGGACCTAAATACCCTATTTAAGGTAAAATAGCATAAAACAATATAGACCCTGACTCTACATTATGGAGAATGGAGATCATCCTGTCTCCAATTCTTGCGCGGCGCTTCCTTTTGCTTCCAAGAACCTCCTTACGACTGTCTATACATTTTTTCCATTCTCTGATTAGCATGTCTTCACTTCTTTTAGAAATCCGGTATGGACAGTTGAGATTCGTAGGATGACCTGGATATATGTTCAAAACACGAAGGCTGCCATTTTGATACATCAAATGAGGCACACAATCCTCTGGGATTCTCTGTTGAAAAACATAGTAATAACTTCATAGTTAGCAATGATGTACTAGTTTTAGAAGTATGCAAAACATGCACGGATGTCGTAATAGTAAAAAATCTTACCAGGGTATCTCCATGGTAGTTACCGTAGTTCAACACGTGCACTAGTGGCACGTATTGACCATAATGTTGAGGAGTTTGATTGTAGATATTATAATTCTCAAGATCAGTACAAAATCCGACCAGATGATTTTTCTCCTGATAAGTTAACTCGGAGCCATCGGTGTAATGGGTTTTGTCTACCATGTTCCGCACATTGTTTGAACAATCAAAATAAGCTGTCAATGGAAATAAGCTGTCAACTATTTTGAAATAAATAATATAAATTAGTTAATAATTAACTATATTTGAGAAACTCACATAGCCATAGAACCGGAGGCGTATCAACAAGGACCCAAATGTGCATATTGTCTTGCTCGATGTCAGGATCACCAAGATCCATGGTGACAAGCATACCCTCATCAAAATCATACATCTTGTAAAATGCTTCCCAATTTTTGTAACCAAAATGGGTTACGCTCTCAGCATTATACAGATTTACTTCAAAATCCACATCATGATGGGTCCTTAGGTGAATTTTCTTCGTTTCAAAATTTTCATGGTCTTCAAAATCCATCCTCTCCAAGACATAGCGTCTTGCATGGCATGGGATAAGCTATACTCGAATTGTAAAAGATGAAAATTACACGTTGAAATAGTTGAAGTCATGCTTAATTACGAAAAACAACTTGTCGCCGTTGCATACCGTTTCAACATCGAAGGTCTCCTCGAGCTTAATGCTGAAGCGCCGATCATCGTCCAGGTGAGGCCTGTCGCACAAACCTCGATCGTCGTGGCACCAGCCGCACTCCCCCGATGACGACATTTCCTATGTTCATAATTCAAAGATTAAACTTGTACAATTAAATATATGTACTACAAAAACTAAATTAGATCATTATTATTCATCACGGGTTGGCTATCGGTTTGTCGAGTCTTTTCTTGAAAACTCTCAGATCACGTGGTGTATACATTCGACCGTTGGTGATGGTCGCTCCTCCATTTGTCCCCGAGTGCATTACACCAAAATGTCTAGCACACGGGAACGAAGGAGAAGCGACCCCACGACAACACTCGGGATTCTTCGTCCTCTCATATATATATGGTGGAACTCTCCCTCACTGATTCCTCTCTGACATTTGAGACCGTCGGTGATGGTAGCTCCTCCTTTCGTTCCCGAGTGCATTACACCAAATTGTCTAGCACAGGGGAACGAAGGAGAAGCTACCCCCATGACAACAGTCGGGATTCTTCGTCCTCTCGTATATGGTGGAGACTCGATAGACTTAAATTCAACCCGAAATATCGTTTAATTATCTTTCTAAAAGAGGATTTGGCTGGTCTCACCTCGAGGTCGGAGGGGGTCGGTGACGGGGACGACGGCGGGGATGATGGAGGGGGGCTCCTAGATTTCTGCGACAATAAAAACCCTATAAGCTATCAACTAATCATATGCATATGCCTTGCATAGTGCTCTCCAATTTTAGCATTCAAAGTAGGAGTAGTTTTCCAATTTGAGCATTCAATAAGCAAAATCAAATCGCAAAATAAAGTAGTATTCAAATTAGGATGCATTCAATTATAAGCAAAACTACATCATCTCCATGCGTCCGTACATCGTCGAATATTATCACTAATACACCTCGAATACTATCATACATATAGCATCGCCAGTACAGCTAAAACCGTAGCGCCCGCCGGGTATCGGCGCGGGCGGTGGACACCCAAAGAGAAGGAACCATCACATGATCGCTCCAGTGAGATCCCTGAAGAACCTGACAGGTATTGTCGAACCTGCCCTCCAACGCAACCATGTAGCGACGGACGTCACTAGTAGAAAAAGGGTCATCTGTCCCGGTTGGTAAGGGCCTTTTGTCCCGGTTGTTGAACCGGGACTAAAGGGTCGTTACTAATGCCCTAGCCCTTTAGTCCCGGTTCTTACACGAACCGGGACAGATGGGCCTCCACGTGGCCGCTGCGGCCAGCCCAGGCAGGAGGGCCTTTGGTCCTTTGACACCAACCGGGACCAAAAAGCATCCACGCGTCAGCATTTCAGTGGCTGGGGTTTTTTTTTTGAAAGGGGGAGGGTTTAGGGGGTAATTTAGGGTGTGTAAGCTAGCTAACAGAGAGAACTGTCCTCTCTTATTTCCGTGCTTGATTTACCAATGCTACTGCTATGCCTAAACATGGCTTAGATTAAAGTGAAGGCAACATGGGGTGCATGTCGAAAGTAATATTTATCCTAAGTTGATCAAGTTTGGATTAGTACTACTTTCGACATGCACCACATGCTTGTTGCCTTCACTTCATTCCAATCCATGTTCATTTCACCCACTGATATATAATAACTCTTCATGCCCGCGTCATGCATCATCATAATAACAAGTCCTACTAATCATCATACAACTTCTACTCGTTATTAATAACAAGTCATACGATCATCATCCTCATAGTCATCGAACCAACCCTACTTAATTGTTCTTAGAACATGATCATCAGTATTAGGTAGGACCTAAATACCCTCTTTAAGGTAAAATAGCATAAAACAATATAGACCCCGACTCTCCATTATGGAGAATGGAGATCATCATGTCTCCAATTTTGCGCTTCGCTTCCTTTTGCTACCAAGAACCTCCTTGCGACTACCAAGAACCGACCAGATGAGTTTTCTCCTTATAAGTTAACTCAGAGCCATCGGTGTAGTAGGTTCTGTCTACCATGTTCCGCACATTGTTTGAACAATCAAAATAAGTTGTCAATGAAAATAAGATGTCAACTATTTTGAAATGAACAATATAAATTAGCTAATAACTATGTTTGAGAAACTCACATAGCGGTAGAATTGAAGGTGTATCAACAAGGACCCAAGTGTCCATATTGTCTTGCTCGATGTCAGGATCACCAAGATCCATGGTGACAAGCATACCCTCATTAAAACCATACATCTTGCAAAATGCTTCCCAAATTTTGCAACCAAAATGGGTTACGCTCTCAGAATTATACAGATTTACTTCAAAATCTATATCATGATGGGTCCTTAGGTGAATTTTCTTTGCTTCCATACTTTCATGGTCTTCAAAACCCATCCTCTCCAAGACGTAGCGTCTTGCATGGTATGGGACAAGCTAGTCGAATTGTAAAACATGAAAAGTACATGTTGAAATAGTTGAAGTCGTGCTTAATTACGAAAAAATAACACTTGTCGTCGTTGCGTACCGTTTCAACATCGAAGGTCTCCTCCAGCTTAATACTGAAGCGCTGATCTTCGTCCAGGTGAGGCCTCTCGCACAGACCTCGGTCGTCGTGGCACCAGTCGCACTCCCCCGAGAGACTTTCGTCGTCCGAGTACGACATTTCCTATGTTCATAATTCAAATATTAAACGTCTACAATTAAATATATTTACTAAAAAACCTAAGTTAGATCATTATTATTCATCACGGGTTGACTATCGGTTTGTCGAGTCTTTTCTTGAAAACACTCAGCTCACGTGGTGTATACATTCGACCGTTGGTGATGGTCGCTCCTCCTTTCATCCCCGAGTGCATTACACCAAAATGTCTAGCACACGGGAATGAAGGAGAAGTGACCCCCACGACAACAGTCGGGATTCTTCGTCCTCTCATATATATATGGTGGAACTCTCCCTCACTGATTCCTCTCAGACATTTGCGACCGTCGGTGATGGTAGCTCCTTCCTTTCGTTCCTGAGTGCATTACACCTAATTGTCTAGCACACGGGAACGAAGGAGAAGCTACCCCCATGACAACAGTCGGGATTCTTCGTCCTCTCATATATGGTGGACACTCAATAGACTTAAAGTCAACCCAAACTATCATTTAATTATATTTCTAAAACCGGTTCATGGCTGGTCTCACCTCGAGGTCGGAGGGGGTCCGTGACGGGGACGACGGCGGGGATGATGGAGGGGGGCTCCTAGATTTCTGCGAAAACAAAAACCCTATAAGCTATCAACTAGTCATATGCATACGCCTTGCATAGTGCTCTCCAATTTTAGCATTCAAAGTAGGAGTAGTTTTCCAATTTGAGCATTCAATAAGCAAAATCAAATCACAAAATAAAGTAGTATTCAAATTAGGATGCATTCAATTATAAGCAAAACTACATCATCTTCATGCGTTCGTACATCGTCGAATATTATCACTAATACACCTCGAATACTATCATACATATAGCATCGCTAGTACAGCAAGAACCGTAGTGCCCGATGGGTATCGGCGCGGGCGGTGGATACCCAAAGAGAAGGAACCATCACAGGATCATAGCTCCAGTGAGATCCCTGAAGAACCTGCCAGGTATTGTCGAACCTGCACTCCCACGCAACCATGTAGCGACGGACGTGCTCGTCCTCCTCGCTGACACGGTGACGTACCACCTCCGCGGTGTCCGGAAGCCTCGGCACCATCACTGGCCCACGCGACCGCCACCAAACAAGGATCGGGTTAATGACGGGCTGGCTCCTCACCAACCTACGCCCCCCCGGAAGGTAGTACCTCCCAAAACCAGCCCGGCGGAGCCCAGTCCCGGACATGGCCCCTCTGATCAAGCCGGCCTCCTCCTCCGAGTCGACGACGCGGATGCGGGATTGGCATCGTCGACGTCGATGCGGGAATAATTGCTTTAACTAAAAAATAAACTAGTTCTATTAATTTTCTTGGTAAAAATAAACTACTTCTGTATTAAAATAAACTAGTTTTATTAAATCAACTAGTTCAACTACTAAGCACTTACTATGAACAAAATTACAACAGAAAAAAATTATAAAAATTCTATGAAAAAATTGACATATTCTTTGCATATATATGAACACACAAACATTTGCATATTCAACAATAATATCACAAAAAAATCTATGAACAGAAAAAAAATTCTAACTTTTGCATATTCATTTATGAACAAATTACAACAAGTCAATTAACTACACATCTAAATTAGGAAAATTCATATGAGCTCACTAAGGGGGCGGCGATCGACGAGGAGGAAGGGCACGGGGGCGACGGTGAGGGGCGCGGCCACGGGCGACGAGGAGGCAGGGGGCGGCGACGGCGACGGTGAGGGGCGCGGCGACGGGCGACGAGGAGGCAGGGGGCGGAGGTGAGGGGCGCGGCGACGGGCGACGAGGAGGCAGGGGGCGCGGGGCGGCGACGGCGTCTGGGCGGTGCGGGACGGCGTCGGAGGCAGGGGCGACGACGGCGACGACGAGGCACAGAGGGGCAGCCTAGCGGCGTCGTCGGGGCGGGAAGACGAACTGAATGAAAAATTTCACAAGTGCTAGTTATATAGACGAAGCATTGGTCCCGGTTCGTGACAGCAACCGGGACGATTGCGACCTTTAGTCCCGGTTGGTGCCACCAACCGGGACCAAAGGCCTCTTTTCAGCAGTCCAAAGGGCGGGAAGCGGCGGCCTTTGGTCCCGGTTGGTGGCACCAGTCTCAGTTGGTGCCACCAACCGGGACCAAAGGCCTTGTGCTGCTGCGCCCGCGTCGAAAGTTTAGTCCCACCTCGCTAGTTGAGAGGGGCGCGCAGTGGTTTATAAGCCCCACTGCCGCACCCCTCTCGAGCTCCTCTCCATTGCAGGCTTACGGGCCTAATTGTCACTGCTATGCCTGATGGGCTTACTGGGCCTTCTGCGGGCCTGAATCCTGGCCCATCGATGGGTTTCTAGTTGTATTCAGGCCGTGGTGGCCCAGTAGGTGGCATATTTTTTATTTTTTAGCCTGTTTTTTTTCTTTTTTGCTTTATTTATTTTGTTTTGTTTCTACTTACAACAAAAAACTTATTTATTTTATTTTATTTTGTTTCTAATTACTTATTTATTTTACTTTATGATAATTCTTTTTTATATTAAAGTTTCTAACAAAAAAAGTTCTTTATGAAAATTCTTTTTTGCTTTTAATGATTTTGAACAGAAAATACTTCGTTAATTTTAGTTGCATCAATTTTATATAATTCTAGTTTCAATAATACTAGAGCTTTCTTATAATGTTTTGAACAGAAAATACTTTGTTAATTTTAGTTTCATAAATTTTATTAAAGTTTATTTTATTTTGTTTCTACTTATATATTTTAATAAATTTTATATTATTTTGTTTCTAATTACTTATTTATTTTATTTGTTGATTTTCATGCACCATTTTTCATGTATTTACTGATTATTTTGAGCTATAAGACCCTAAAATTGAAAAGCATTTCAAATGAACTCTGAAAAGGTTGAAAGTTGGCATGGTATCATCATTTCATCCACATAGCATTTGCAAGAAAGTTGAGATGGTTACGGCAAAAACTGGATGCACTTCATGTACAAAACGGACAATCTCTTTCAAAGTATCAGGATTTCATACAGAAACTCGTCTGTTACAAAGGGATTTCATTTTTTTAAACTTATTTGAACTCCTGACTTTTTGTGTGTTCAAAATGCACCATTCAAAGCCACATCATCATTTTTCAATCCTTTCTGACTTCATTTGTTATTTTTCATGTATTTACTAATTATTTTGAGCTATAAGACCCTAAAATTGAAAAGCATTTCAAATGAACCTGAAATTGAAAAACCCTACAAATGAACTCTGAAAAGGTTGAAAGTATGCATGGTATCATCATTTCACCCACATAGCATGTGCTAAAAAGTTGAGAGGGTCCCGGCAAAAGCTGGATGCACTTCGTGAACAAAATGGACGATCTCTTTCGAAGTATCAGGGTTTCGGAGGAAAACTCATCTGTTACAAAGGGATTTCATTTTCTTGAACTTATTTGAACTCCAGACTTGTTGTGTGTTCAAAATGCACCATTCAAAGCCACATCATCAATTTTCAACCCTTTCTGACTTCATTTGTTATTTTTCATGCAGTGACGGATTGTTTTGAGCTAAATGACCCTGAAATTGAAAAGCCCTACAAATGAGCTCTGAAAAGGTTGAAAGTTGGCATGGTATCATCATTTCACCCACATAGCATGTGCTAAAAAGTTGAGAGGGTTACGGCAAAAGCTGGATGCACTTCGTGAACAAAATGGATAATCTCTTTCGAAGTATCAGGGTTTCGGACGAAAACTCATCTGTTACAAAGGGATTTCATTTTCTTGAACTTGTTTGAACTCCAGACTTTTTGTGTGTTCAAAATGAACCATTCAAAGCAGAGACCGATTTCGAATGGTGCATATTCAACACACAAAAAGTCTGTAAAGATCGCCAACCCCAACATAAAAAGATGAGCATAGATGCGCCTATAGAGAGAATTCAACCTAAATTCATAATAAATTTCTATGAATTTCAAAGAAATTTACTCTGAATTTAGGTCAAATACCCTGTATAAGGGCATCTATTTTCACTTTGAGAGGAGCTCAACAAGGCAGAGAGGGACGGGCTTATAAACCGGTGTGACTGCCCTTTGGCGAGGTGGGACTGAACTCTGACCGCAACAAGGACCAACCCTTTAGTCCCGGATTGTGGCACAAACCGGGACTAATGGTCATGGGCCAGGGGCGAGGCGCATTGGTCTCGGTTCGTGCGTGGAACCGGGACCAAAAGGTCCACACGAACCGGGACCAATGGCCCACGTGGCCCGGCCGGCCCCCTGGGCTCACGAACTCGGACAGTTGCCTCCTTTGGTCTCGGTTCGTGAGCGAACCGGGATTAATGGTATTACGAGGGCCGAACCAATGCCCTGTTTTCTACTAGTGCGTGCTCGTCCTCCTCGCTGACACGGTGACGTACCACCTCCGCGGTGTCCGGAAACCTCGGCACCGTCACTGGCCCACGCGACCGCCACCAAACAAGGATCGGGTCAACGACGGGCTGGCGGAACCCAGTCCCGGACATGGCCCCTCTGATCAAGTCGGCCTCCTCCGCCGAGTCGACGACGAGGATGCGGGATAGGCATCGTCGATGTCGATGCGGGAATAATTGCTTTAAATAAAAAAATAAACTAGTTCTATTAATTTTCTTGCTAAAAATAAACTACTTCTATAGTAAAATAAACTAGTTTTGTTAAATCAACTAGTTCAACTACTAAGCACTTACTATAAATAGAATAAAGTAGTACTTACTAATTAAAAATAAACTAGTTTAACTAGTTCTATTATTTTTCTAACTAATTATATTAAACACTTTCTCTTTTTATTCTATGAACAAAATTACAACAGAAAAAAATCATAAAAATTCTATGAACAAAATAAAAATTCTGTGAACAAAATTACAACAGAAAAAAATCATAAAAATTCTATGAAAAAATTGACATATTCTTTGCATATATATGAACACACAAACATTTGCATATTCAACAATAATATAACCAAAAAAATCTATGAACAGAATTTTTTTTTAACTTTTGCATATTATTCATTTATGAACAAATTACAACAACTCAATTAACTAAAGATCTAAACTACACATCTAAATTAGGAAATTCATATATGGAGCTCACTGCGCAACGGGGCGGCGATCGCGAGGAGGCAGGGCACGGGGGCGACGGTGAGGGGCGCGGTGACGGCGACGGTGAGGGGCGCGGCGACGGCGACGGTGAGGGGCGCGGCGACGGGCGATGAGGAGGCAGGGGCGGCGACGGCGACGGTGAGGGGCGTGGCGACGGGCGGCGAGGAGGTAGGGGGCGCGGGGCGGCGACGGCGTCTGGGCGGCGTGGGACAGCGTCGGAGGCAGTGGCGACGACGGCGACGGCGAGGCGCAGAGGGGCAGCCTGGCGGCGTCGTCGGGCGGGGAAGACGAACTGAATGAAAAATTTAACAAGCGCTAGTTATATAGACGAAGCATTGGTCCCGGTTTTTGGCACCAACCGGGACCAATGGCACCCTTTAGTCCCGGTTGGTGCCACCAACCGGGACCAAAGGCCTCTTTTCAGCAGCCCAAAGGGCGGGAAGCGGCGACCTATGGTCCCGGTTGGTGGCACCAACCGGGACTAAAGGGTGCCATTGGTCCCGGTTGGTGCCAAAAACCGGGACCAATGCACCCCTTTAGTCCCGGTTAGTGCCACCAACCGGGACCAAAGGCCTTGTGCTGCTGCGCCCGCGTCGAAAGTTTAGTCCCACCTCGCTAGTTGAGAGGGGCGCGCGGTGGTTTATAAGCCCCACTACCGCACCCCTCTCGACCTCCTCTCCATTACAGGCTTACGGGCCTAATTGACACTGCTATGCCTGATGGGCCTACTGGGCCTTCTGCTGGCTTGAATCCTGGCCCATGGGTTGGTTTCTAGTCGTATTCACGCAGTGGTGGCCCAGTAGGTGGCATATTTTTTTATTTTTTCCCTATTTTTTTGTTTTCTTTTTTGCTTTATTTATTTTGTTTTGTTTCTACTTACAACAAAAAACTTATTTATTTTATTTTATTTTGTTTCTAATTACTTATTTATTTCACTTTATGATAATTCTTTTTGCTTTATGTTATTAAAGTTTATTTTATTTTTTTATTTGGTTTCTACTTATATATTTTATTAAAGCTTATCTGTTTTAAATATCTGTTTTAATCAAAACCAGATTTTGTTAATTTTTTTTGCTATTAATGTTTTGAACAAAAAATACTTTGTTAATATAAGTTGCATAAATTTTATTTTATTTTAGTTTCAAAAATACTAGAGGTTTATATGAGTTTTTTAGTTGATCATAACAAATATTTATAGTTTTATGCATTTCTTTATTTTTCATACATTTACTGCTTTTTTGAGCTATAAGACCTGGAAATTGAAAAGCATTTCAAATGAACTCCCAAAAGCTTGAAAATTGGCATGGTCTCATCATTTCACCCAAATAGCATGTGCAAGAAAGTTGAGAGGGTTACGGCAAAAACTAGATGCACTTCGTGTACAGAACGGACAATCTCTTTCAAAGTATCAGGGTTTCGGACGAAAGCTCATCTGTTACAAAGGGATTTCATCTTTTGAACTTATTTGAACTCCATAGTTTTTTTTGTGTTCAAAATGCACCATTCAAAGCCACATCATTAATTTTCAACCCTTTCTGACTTCATTTGTTATTTTCCATGCATTTACTGATTATTTTGAGCTATAAGACCATGAAATTGAAAAGCACTACAAATGAATTCTGAAAAGGTTGAAAGTTGGCATGGTATCATCATTTCACCCACATAGCATGTGCAAGAAAGTAGAGAGGGTTACGGCAAAAACTGGATGCACTTCGTGTACAAAACGGACAATCTGTTTCGGAGTATCAGGATTTCATACGGAAACTCGTCTGTTACAATAGACATTTCAAATGAACTATGAAAAGGTTGAAAGTTGGCATGGTATCATCATAATAGTTGTGGAGAGAAAGTCTTCACTTTTTTTCGCTTGTGTGCTTTGCTTATTGCGCTGTAACCATGGATAATCTTCATCGTTTATCAGGATGCTTGGGTCAGCCTTGACTTTGAAGGGAGGAATTTCATGAAACTTTTCATAATCTTCAGACATGTCTGTCTTGCCCTCCACTCCCACGATGTCCCTTTTTCCTGAAAGAACTATGTAGCGCTTTGGCTCATCATATGATGTATTTGCTTCCTTATCTTTTCTTTTTCTCGGTTTGGTAGACATGTCCTTCACATAGATAACCTGTGCCACATCATTGGCTAGGACGAACAGTTCGTCAGTGTACCCAAGATTGTTCAGATCCACTGTTGTCATTCCGTACTGTGGGTCTAACTGTACCCCGCCTCCTGACAAATTGACCCATTTGCACTTAAACAAAGGGACCTTAAAATCATGTCCGTAGTCAAGTTCCCATATGTCCATTATGTAACGATAATATGTGTCCTTTCCCCTCTCGGTTGCTGCATCAAAGCGGACACCGCTATTTTGATTGGTGCTCTTTTGATCTTGGGCGATCGTGTAAAATGTATTCCCATTTATCTCGTATCCTTTGTAAGTCAATACAGTCGAAGATGGTCCCCTGGACAACGAGTACAGCTCATCACAAACAGTGTTGTCACCTCTGAGACGTGTTTCCAACCAACTGCTGAAAGTCCTGATGTGTTCACATGTAATCCAGTCGTCACACTGCTCCGGGTGTTTGGAGCGCAGACTGTTCTTGTGTTCATCGACATACGGGGTCACCAAGGTAGAGTTCTGTAGAACTGTGTACTGTGCTTGAGACCAACAATGCTCGTCCCTGCATATTATTGAGTCCGCTCCTAGCGTGCCTTTTCCAGCCAGTCTCCCATCATACCGCGATTTAGGGAGACCTATCTTCTTAAGGCCAGGAATGAAGTCAACACAAAACCCAATGACATCCTCTGTTTGATGGCCCATGGAGATGCTTCCTTCTGGCCTAGCACGGTTACGGACATATTTCTTTAGGACTCCCATGAACCTCTCAAAGGGGAACATATTATGTAGAAATACGGGGCCCGGAATGACAATCTCGTCGACTAGATGAACTAGGACGTGCGTCATGATATTGAAGAAGGATGGTGGGAACACCAGCTCGAAACTGAAAAGACATTGCGCCACATCACTCCTTAGCCTTGGTATGATTTCTGGATCGACCACCTTCTGAGAGATTGCATTGAGGAATGCACATAGCTTCACAATGGCTAATCGGACGTTTTTCGGTAGAAGCCCCCTCAATGCAACCGGAAGCAGTTGCGTCATAATCACGTGGCAGTCATGAGACTTTAGGTTCTGGAACTTTTTCTCTGGAATATTTATTATTCCCTTTATATTCGACGAGAAGCCAGTCAGGACCTTCATACTGAGCAGGCATTCAAAAAATATTTCCTTATCTTATTTGGTAAGAGCGTAGCTGGCAGGACCTTCATACTGCTTTGGAGGCATGCCGTCTTTTTCGTGCAAACGTTGCAGGTCCTCCCGTGCCTCAGGTGTATCTTTTGTCTTCCCATACACGCCCAAGAAGCCTAACAGGTTCACACAAAGGTTCTTTGTCACATGCATCACGTCGATTGAAGAGCGTACCTCTAGCTCTTTCCAGTAGGGTAGGTCCCAAAATATAGATTTCTTCTTCCACATGGGTGCGCGTCCCTCAGCGTCATTTGGAACAGCTAGTCCGCCGGGACCCTTTCCAAATATTATGTGTAAATTAGAGACCATAGCAAGTACATGATCATCGGTACGCATGGCGGGCTTCTTCCGGTGATCTGCCTCACCTTTGAAATGCTTGCCTTTCTTTCGACATTGATGGTTCGGGAGAAATCGACGATTGCCCAGGTACACATTCTTCCTACATCTGTCCAGGTATATACTTTCGGTGTCTGCTAACAGTGCGTGCATGCGTGGTATCCCTTGTTTGTCTGTCCTGAAAGGTTACTGAGAGCGGGCCAATCATTGATGGTCACGAACAGCAACGCCTTTAGGTCAAATTCTTCCCCCATGTGCTCATCCCACGCACGTACACCTGTTCCATTCCACAGCTGTAAGAGTTCTTCAACTAATGGCCTTAGGTACACATCAATGTCGTTGTCGGGTTGCTTAGGGCCTTGGATGAAATTGGCATCATAATGAACTTCCGCTTCATGCACATCCAAGGAGGAAGGTTATACATACGTAGAGTCACGGGCCAGGTGTTGTGATTGCTGCTCTGGTCCCCAAAAGGATTAATGCCATCCGCGCTTAAAGCAAACCATACGTTCCTTGGGTCACTTGCAAACTCAGCCCAGAACTTTCTCTCAATTTTTCTCCACTGCGACCCGTCAGCGGGTGCTCTCAACTTCCCGTCTTTCTTACGATCCTCACTGTGCCATCGCATCAACTTGGCATGCTCTTTGTTTCTGAACAGTCGTTTCAACCGTGGTATTATAGGAGCATACCACATCACCTTCGCAGGAACCCTCTTCCTGCGGGGCTCGCCCTGAACATCACCAGGGTCATCTCGTCTGATCTTATACCGCAATGCACCGCATACCGGGCATGCGTTCAAATCCTTGTACGCACCGCGGTAGAGGATGCAGTCATTAGGGCATGCATGTATCTTCTCCACCTCCAATCCTACAGGGCATACGACCTTCTTTGTTGCGTACGTACTGTTGGGCAATTCGTTATCCTTTGGAAGCTTCTTCTTCAATATTTTCAGTAGCTTCTCAAATCCTTTGTCAGGCACAACATTCTCTGCCTTCCACTGCAGCAATTCCAGTACGGTACCGAGCTTTATGTTGCCATCTTCTCAATTGGGGTACAACCCTTTTTTGTGATCCTCTAACATGCGATCGAACTTCAGCTTCTCCTTTTCACTTTCGCACTTTTCCCTTGCATCAACAGTGACCCAGCGGAGATCATCATCGGGCACATCGTCTGGTTCCTCTAGATCTTCAGCTTCCTCTTGATCTTCAGCTTCCCCCGTTGCAGCATCACCGTATTCAGGGGGCACATAGTTGTCATCGTCCTCTTCTTCTTCGCTGTCTTCCATCATAACCCCTATTTCTCCATGCTTCGTCCAAACATTATAGTGTGGCATGAAACCCTTATAAAGCAGGTGGGTGTGAAGGATTTTCTTGTCAGAGTAAGACCTCGTATTCCCACAATTAGGGCATGGACAACACATAAAACCATTCTGCTTGTTTGCCTCAGCCACTTCGAGAAAATTATGCACGCCCTTAATGTACTCAGAGGTGTGTCTGTCACCGTACATCCATTGCCGGTTCATCTGCGTGCATTATATATAATTATGTGTGTCAAAAGTAAGAAAATTAGACAACGATCTATCTAAAGTAAGATTTTTTTTCTTTCAGAAGGAAGATAAGAACAAGAGGCTCACCACGGTGGTGCCGGCGACGAGATCGACGCGGGCGATCGACGGCGGTGAAGATGAGGACGGGGCGTGACGGACCGCTAAACCTAGACAAATCTCGGAAAAAATGGAGCTCGGAGGTCGAGCTTCGAGAGGAGAAAGCTTAACTAGTGTGGCTCGGGCATTTCATCGAACACCTCACATGCATAAGAGGTGAGCTAGAGCACCCAAATGCCCTTCCTCACCGGCCAGCAAAAAACAGAGCACTGTGGAGTGCTCTGCTCGCCGACGATGGGGTATATATAGGAAACTCATTTGTCCCGATTCGTGGCTGGAACCGGGACTAAAGGCCATCCTTCTGTCCCAGTTCCTGCCACGAACCGGGACCAATGGTTGTGGGCCAGGAGCGAGGCTCATTGGTCCCGGTTCGTGCCAAGAGCCGGGACAAATGGTCCCAGAAGAACCAGGACCAATGCCCACGAGGCCCCGGCCGGCCCCCTGGGCTCACGAACCGGGACAAATGCCTCCATTGGTCTCGGTTCATGGCAGAACCGGGACTAATGGGCTGGCCAGGCCCGAACGAAAGCCCCTTTTTCTACTAGTGAGACAACCATTTTTGACCCAGCGTTTGGTTGCCCGCATTGCATTAGGCGCACATATGACATGGTGTTTGGTTGCAACCTGCATAAGGTGTTGTCACCACTTCTAACTAGTGGTGAGCTTACCACACACAATCTGAACATGTAGTGCCAGATAGTTAAACAAATAACAGTTCATCCTAACTACTATCAAATGACAGTTCAAATTATTAAGAGCCATTGGCTAAATAGGGGATAGTTCATCGGTGTTGCTGCTACCAGATCTTCCTCTTCTTCTGCTTCTTCTGCTGCTGCTGCTTCTTCTTCCTCTTCTTCAAATCCTGCACTGATCTCTGTTAAGCCACATTGCCTCTGCCCACTCCAACCTTTTGTTCTTCCAAGTGTCATTGTCAAATGCCTCTACACCATGGTCGGAGCTAACAACATCGTCAGGCTCGACCTCTTCCTCCTCAGGCATGTGTTCATCAAAGCCCCACTGGAGGATCCAGTTATGCAGAATGCAACAAGTAAGAACAAGCTTAACCTGAGTGGAGTATGGGTGGAATGGCTTCTGATCCAGGATCTTAAACCTATTCTTCAAAGCTCCAAATGCCCTCTCAACAGTTACTCTAAGGCTGGAGTGTCTGAGATTAAACAACTCCTGTGTAGTCCTAGGATAGTTCCTACCAGAGAACTCGTTGAGATGGTATCTGGTTTTCCTGAAGAGTGGAAGAACACCCGGCCGACATGCATAGCCAGCATCTCCAAGGTAGTACTTGCCGTCGGGGATGTTGATCCCATCAGGTCGACTCATGCTATCACTGAGAATGTTAGCATCATGCGCTGACCCCTCCCAGCCAGCCAGTACATATGTGAACTTCAGATCAAAGTCAACAGCAGCAAGCACATTCTGGCTAGTGTAGTGCTTCCTCCCCCTGTATGCTGCAGACTGTGACCTAGGAACTCTGGCATTGACATGAGTATCATCTATTGTCCCAATGCAATCCTGAAAATGGCATCACAAGCCTGTGTTAGTGCTCAAATTGAACAATACAAGCATATCAAGCCATGAAAAGTGTATATTGTCAATGCTCACCTTGAAGTATGGGTACCATCTTGGGCTTCCGCAAATCTTGGGTGGAGTCTGGCCAGATGGTCTCCTGATCATCTCTCCTCTAAGCTCCCCAACAACAAAAAGCACCTGCTTGAAGTACCTAGAGATGGTCTCCATTGAACTCCAGAACGTGTTGTGAATGACCCTGAACCTCTGGTTATTGCCAACAACATGGAGGAACATGGTCACTTGCTCTTCCACACTGGAGTTGAAGTTATCTAGTAGCAGCCCCCTTGCTCCTGAAGGTCTCGAGAACCCTGGCAAATGGTTCTCTTTTTCATTCGAAGCATCCACAGAGCTTCGACGCCATTGCAGTTGTAGATGTAGTTCAGATTTTGGATCCTCTCCTGTTCCCGGATAAACATTGGGCCATAGCGGATCAAAGGTATCCCAGCACGACGAACACCTTTCTGGTGCATCAACATGACCCATACCTGAATCACACTTATCAGTGATGCTGCCTGAATTATCAGCCTCATCCGTGCGCCCATAACGTAGTCGACATCGACGGTTCGTTCAGTGGGAAATCGATCCTACACCTTGCCTAACGGCCTAACCACCGACCTAACAAATGGGGGGGGGGGGTGCTGCTTACCGGCATCGGAGACGAGGACGGCGTAGGGGGAGCCATGGCACAGACAAGGTCGACTAGACGGTGGCCAACAACCAGGGGAGCACCAGATACGCCGCAAACGCCGCCGCCTCTTCCGCCGCCTCCAACGCAGATCTGAAATCGCAGCCGCCGCCGGTGGTGAGGAAGTAGGGAAGAAAGTGGCTATGGGTGAGCAAGTAGAAAGGGGGGTGAGGCTAGATTTGGCGCTGAGACGGCGCGCCAGATTTCCCATCTCCCGCCATCCCCCCTCGCCCTCGCGTCGCACCCGCCCGTGCGACCTCGCGCCGCACTCAGCCTGGCTCGCGAGACACTGCCGATCCGAGCATTTTCGGCGAGCCAGGCTCTGGTCTGCTTTGAGAAGCGTGTGATGCAGGCCCAACAGTGAAACCAGGCAACGAAACAGGCATCTTCCTTCTCGCGCGGGTCTGGTTGGGCTCGATGCGGGCAACCAAACACGCCCTCTGCCTCTGCCTGCTGCTGCTGACAACTGCACCCGTGCATGCGCGTGTGGGCGCAGTTGGACGTCCTATGGAGGTGGAGGTGTTTTTTTTCTCAACCGGGCTCACACCCCTGTTCATTAATAGTATTTGCTTAAAGAAAATATCCAGTACAGAAAACCTGTTGTGGATGCTCAAGCTTGAGGTATCCATCACGGGGCGAAAACCTGTTAACAGTGTATATCTCAGAGGCGGAGGGGTTGGGGGCAATGAAGGCGGCAACCGGCAAGCAGGAGATGGGTGGATGGATCGGCTGGGTTCGGTGCACGCAGCAAAAGTACGTACGTACTGTGTTTGGCGTACGTAGCACAAGAGAAGTCGAACAGAGCAGATGCATAGTGTGTGTGGCGTTGTAGCACTGTTTGACATTTGCAGCGGCTAGCTTAGCTATAGCTGCGTGTGCTGTGTTGGGGCCAATGCACGCATGGATGGATGGACCTGGCTATAGGTAGGTGATGGGCATGGTCCATGCATAGACAGACGCTCATTACTTCATCCATTTGTGTATGTGTGGCCCTCTTTCTTCCTTCCATGCAGAGGGATGGATCGATCGGCGCAAAGCAAGAAACTTCCTTCCTTGACGATCAACGATCATCGAGACGTGCTCGCGTGCGCCACATTCATGGATGGCCATTTGTTGCGCACAGGACAGCAAGCTGCAGCGCCTCGGCGTCGGCGTCGGCTTCGCCCGTGCGCGTGCGGCGTGTGCATATCCATTTCTTATCTATCCGATCCAGCCGTGCGCGCTCATATCATCAATCAAGCAGCAGGAAAGAAAGAATAATGTCACATGTGCACGCAGCGGGGAATGTGTCGCCTCACTCGGTCTTCTCGGTACAAAATTACTTGTCGTTCAAACAGATGTATCTAGAAAGTATTTCTAAGTGCCACTGTTCGATTCGGAGCTGATTCTTCTGTTGATGATAGAGGTGCACATGAAGGTACTACTAGTACACATTTCTGCTGCTTTTCATATTCGTGTTCGATGGATACCGCAAAAAAAAAAGTGTTGGATGGAGAACATGAATGAAGGTACTACATGTAGTTCGCTGGCCAATCAATCAAATCAGAGTTGCACGAGCGCTCCCTTTTGTGATGATAGGATGACAGTATATAGTGCCGTTCGAGCTCTGTCTAAGAACGCTTCCATTGTCAAAAAGGCAGCCATGAACTTTCTTGAAATGAGGAAAAGTTTGCCTAATTGTCAAATTAAAGCCATGGCACCGTTAGGTCTTTGAACACAAATGCATGGTCGAGGGTCAGGTGCCTAGAGCACTAGTAGAGCTGATAGCACGTAGCAGAATATTAAAACATAGGCAGCACGGAGAAAATGAAAATGGATATCCCACTCGCAACATAGTGCCGGCAAAAAGGACCAAAAACAAAGCTGTTCAAAGATCCAATGACAGGGGAAAAGGAACAAATCCTCCGGTGTTCACAAAAGTGACGTGCTGATAGACGCACATTTGTCACTGAACTTTAACCTGTGAAGTAGATCAAAGTACGGGTGACATGTGTCGCGGTATTTTTGTGCCACGTTGAATCATCGTATATATATGCACCCCATGCGAAGGAGCGTACTCTTATCGGTGTCAAGGTTGGGGCGCCATTCCTATCGAAATGGTACAGGTATTTCATCCATAAATACCAAATATATTGCAAATGAAGCAACCTATCAAGGAGTATCCATCGACGCATTGATTTCATAAGGTGGCAATTAAGCTTTTGATCACCAGCTCGTCGGTCTGGTAGTAATCTCCATATGTAGGACCAAGACAAGGTGTACGAATGGCACTCCATATTAACTTGTAGTGCTCATATATTTCATTAACATTTCACCGATGTAAAAATGTAGTGCATAATAGTTCTTACTAGAGGGATAAGCGTTTGACGGCGCCGTTTTTCATTTGTGAAATTTATTCTATTTTTCTCTGAAGAGTTGTTATGACAATTCATTTTTTTCGCATACTGTAGAGGCAGTCAAGCAAATGCAGCACCTCATGGGTGGTATTGAAGGTTCTGTTGTTGCTCCTTTTTTTCTTGATTTTAATTCTTTTCTTTTTGGTTCAATTGGTTTTCTTTCGTTTTTGCCTTTAAATATTTCTTTTCTTGTTTATATTTATATTTTTTGCTTTTTACATTTTTAATTCGTAAATTTTTTTATAACAGTAATTTTGGAAATTTGGGAACACACTTTAAATTCATGAACATTTTTTTCGAATTTATGTACACTTTCGATTTCGTGTATATTTTTTTCATATTCATAAGCATTTTTAATCCATGATTTTTTTAAGTTTGTTAAAATTAATGAATATTTGAATAATATCTGAAATATTCAATATAGAATAGTTTCAATAATATCTAAAATATGAAATATATAATAATTACATTAATATCTGAATTCATATTTTAAAACATTATCCAATAAGTAATAATAAAATATCTTAAATATATGAAATATTTATATTTTAAAAAACCACTACTCTGAAATAGCTGAAATGTAAAATAATCTAAAAATAATGAATAAAATTTGTTCATTAATTTAAAATATGTGAAATATGAAAAACAAATTTTAATTTTAAAATAGCAAATTTGGTCCGACAAAACGTAGGTTTACTTAACAAACGTCGATGTCTAAGATATCAAGCAAATACAATGAACATGGAACGCGGCGGACGGGGGAGCTGGTTTCGGGAAAATGGCGATGGGCCGGGACGAGCAACACTGTCATGAGAGAGAGGCAGAGAGGAGGAAAGATTTATTTATTTTTACAACAAAGGAGGGAAAAGGTTGTTGAAGAAGAAGGGTATGACATGTAGGCCCGTATGGTCAGTGAGAGAAACGAGCTATCCCGGCCGGGATTGTCTTGCCAAACAGGTATAGGGTCGGTTTAGACTTGAGGGATTTCAACATGAGGGTTTGCTTGCGTCACGCCATGTAACCTCGTGGTTCAAGGGTGAATTTTTGTGATGGGTCTAACTAATAATAGTGCTGTTCTTAGTGTTCTGTTTACCGGCAGTAGTACAAGCGAGCAGTCACCGCTGGATCCACACAAGAATTACTATGGCCTGCGGGCCACTGTTGGGTCTGCTGCAGTGCAGCCGCCCGTGCGTGCGCGTGCGCGTGCGGGCTCTGCCGTAGCCGCAGGCACTGTTGGACTGTACTGTAGGAAGCGATGTGCTCGCGCGCGCGTATGCAAGCAAGCAAGAAGGCAATCGTGGCAGGAATATTGATGAGCATTTGACTCGTTGCTCAGCACAAGCGGCCACCTGTGGGCGTCGTCCCGCGCAGCAGCGCGTGCCCGTGCTCGTCCGTCGCAGATCTGGTGTTGCCCAGTGTACTAGTGTACCTCCAGGCACACGCTCGGCCGGAGCGGCGCCAATCAGTCGAGGAACGAAGAACCCTACTGGCTGCCTTGTACTCCCTTCCTCCCTTCCTCCCTCCCTGATGTGCGCGCGTGCGCTCGCTCAAATGCACGCACTTGTGGTACTCCATCTGTCTGAAAAAACTTGTTCCTCAAATGGATGTATCTAGCATCAAATTAATGCAAAATATATTTATTTAAGGGACAAGCTCGGGACAAGTTTTTTGAAACCGGGGAGTACGTATCATTGGCCTGTTCACAGCGAGAGAGTGAGAGAGGGCGGTTCTTGCATTGCATGGTTCACTTTCCACATTTCTGTTGCTTTTTGCACAGTACGTGCATGCAGTTCCCCTGTTGGAGTATGCAGCAAGGTACTGTTACATGAGGCTGGCTAATCTGATAACGATCAATCAAATCAGGTTGCACGAGCGCCACTCGCTTGTCCTCCTCCTCTTCTTCTTCTTCTTCTTCTTCTTGACCCCGCACCCACCCACCGGTGCATCCTTTTCCTGTGCTTGGATAGTGCCCATCCACGCACGTGCACATGTACGTGTGTTTTACAATAATAACAATCACGCGGTCAAATGGATACTCCAGTAGTAGGGTCGGATCCTGTGGTGGTAGATTTCAATGTCCAAATCATACGTGGCCCTTTTCCAACCAAGAAAATAGGACAAGGCCGATATCGGCGTTTTAGGGTGTGTCTGGTTGCGAAACCAAGTGGAAAGGAATGCCATGGTTTCATTCCACTGGAATGAGTCGATCATGTTTCTCTGTTTGTTTGCAGACAATACATGAAAATGGATTTAGTTCATTTTGACAACGTACATTAGCAAAACATAATAAAAATGACATCAACAATATCTACAACTATTTCCTCTTGCACCAAAGCCACGCTCAAACCCGTTGGCTGGTTCCGCATGATTCCTTCGATTCGTAGGTATCGGCGCGTCCCGGAAATCGCCTGAATATTCGCTCGGTGGGAACGACTTGGTTCCTGTTCCAGCTATGTACCAAACGCTGGAACGAGGGCCAGTCACGGGTCCGACCCATGCCATTCCACTTGGTGATTGAAACCAAACACACCATTAGAGACCGGGTTCAAGGAGCATCGTATTTTGAAAACATTGAAGAATGCTATTTATTACTAGATTTTTTTGCTAATAATAATTTGCATGGATTCACATATATGTTTTTTTTACATGCATGTAAATTTTCTTAAAAATACCATGATTTGTGGCCTACGCAAAGAGACAAAATCCTGGTCCCAATAAAAGGAAGGTCAATATTTATACATGTATTTGTCTTTCTTGTGTACTCGCGCATGAAAATATATATTCCTGGGAATTTATACGCATATACTACACATTTGTGTGTGTGTGTGTACATTGTTTTTACACAATTTCTTGAGATGTATAAAATCAAGTTTCTGCCTGAAACAGATAAGGGCAGCCTGGAGACCGGGCTACAACACGCATTATCGGGATAAGGCCAGTCGTGAATGCTCCTATTTCTTCTGCACATGCATATACAATGTACTCCAGTCTCCGGTGCTAATTTGCTAGTACACTGGTCGTCCTGGATGTCTTCCTCTCCCTTCATCTCTTGGAGCACTAAAAAAAAGCATGATCTCCAGTGCAGTTTTGTTGTTTTCCACACTACGAGTGGGTGTGCTTATTTTCTTCCAAATGGAACATACGCGTATGATCTCACTTTCATATAAATTATTGCACTTTTCCTTTTGCAACAAAAATATGATAATGTAGTGTGTGTGTGTGTGTCGCTCAAGGTTTTGTCTAACAACTTTTCAATTGTCAAGAGAAAGGCCTGAACTTTCTTGAAATGTGGGAAAGTTGGTCCTGCTAATTGACAAAAATAAGAAATCCACTCGTCCAGCTATGGCACCATGTTCCATCAGGAACATTGAACACACATTCATGCGTATAGCACTACATATATGGGCGCACGCGGCAGAATAAGTTAAACACGTAGGCAACACAAACGAAATGGAAAAGAACATCCCACTCACCAAATAGGACTGCTCACAAAGCACCAAAAGACAAAGCTGTTTGATGATCAGACGACATGAGAAAGGAAAAAAAAAACAAGGTACTCCAATGTTCACAACAAGTGGCGTGTCGATACATGCTTCGTCACTAGATTGCTTATGAAACCACTTAAGCTAGTTTTCTTTTACTTTTTGCTGAGTTGGCCTTCTCAGCCATCTCGTCTGTACTTACTATTTTACCAAATCAATGAAAAATACACAGCAGAATGTTTCAAAAAAAAAAATACACAGCAGAGTGCTACTGTTTCTATAGAACAAACAAAAGGCGCAGTGGGTGTACATCATGGTCAAAGTAGAGGCGCCGTTCCTATCTAAGTACTCCTACATGCATTTAGTCCTTAAATACCAAATAAACTGCAAATAAAGCAACATATAAATTGCCCTTGTCGCAAACCAAGTGTAGTACTACTAGTACGCATCAACCCATTGATTTTGAAAGTTACATGACAATTCAGCTTCCCAATGATCAAGTCATGATTGGGTTCGTCCTCATGTGACAAAGACGCATATGTGATAGAGACTTCGCTTAATAGATTTGTAAAATGTATGTCTTGGGCTAAAAAAGAAAGTAGGGTCTATGTTGGTTAAACTGTGAAGCTACACAAGCGCAGTGGCATGCACACATGTGCGGACAACGTCTTGATATATCTATTAGTCTCACAACTTATTGTTAAGTCCGGTATTAACCAATTGCTAATCATATTCATAATCTTTGCGGTGGATAATATGTAAGTTTTGTACCGTGTCATTATTTAGCCAAGACATGAGGAATAGGACCACCACCGAATAAATGAACCATAGACCATAGTCACATTTAGCATCTGGCGGAAATGGACCTGGAAAAGTTGAGGAGGCAAGTATCCCACGTAAGCACATCTAAATCAGTGTCACATCATACTTTAACTCATACAACGACGAACCATGATGATTATGTAATCATGGGCTCGAGAAAGGCTTATCTCTTTCGTGTGGAGCTGAATCTGGTCAACCTGAGAGGTGTCGACGCACGTGTGACTGTAAAATGGACACGAACTGTTGATCCGCCTCCACGCACGTAGCTATTACACCAAGCTTTCGATAGCATAAAAAGCCCCAAATCCTGTCACTTGCATTTGTGTGCGCGGCGCCACTATGTGTGTTGTCTTCGTCCTCTTCGTCTTCTTATCTTTTCTAGATACATAGTGCATATCCAACACTTGAATTGCACGGTCAGTCATAGTGTCACGCCTCACGCTAGTGTGGTCATCGTCGCTTCATGTCGTGCTATTGCTACATGTACATCAAGCATGTCAATTAGTTTTATGATAACACAGTCAGCGACTGAATTGGGTCGCGCAATGAGCCACATCGTATATCCATTATCGAGGATTTGGGAGACTGTCATCTCAGTACCGACCTCCCAATTAAGTCCTAACCTATCACCGCTAGCTGGAGAGCATGAGCAGTTTAATTTCTAGGCAACACACTCATGTGAGACTAACGCAGACCACAAATTTTACTTCTTTAACGAAGAATGAACACTAGAAGTATAACGTATACTCCAATACTGTTTGATGTAGTAGTACTTATAAGTGATCCAGATTCCAAACGACTTGGAAATAATTAGGACCCCCCAACAAGCAAACATACATTTTCTCCCAATGTATGTGTGATTTCATCCTTAATCCTGGAGGTATGGAAACGGACATCCCACTCACCATATAGTACTACTGGCAGAACAACAGCTTTCAAAAAAAATTACTGCCAAAACAATCAAAACCACAAGCTGTTTGACGATCACATGAACATGAGTTAAATAACAAGATCACCCCACTATTCACAACAAGTGACATGACGATATATAGATGCTTTGTCACTAGACTGCGCTAATGAAATCCTTGAAGCTAGCTAGGGCCAAGTGCGGCTTGTGAACATCATTATCAAAGTAGAGGCGCCATCCCTATCTAAGTACTCCTATAGGTATTTCATCCTTAAGTACCACATATAGTGCAAACAAAGCAACAGATAAATTGTCCTTATCGCAAAACAAAGTAGAGTAGTACTAGTATACATCAACACGTTCATTTTGAAAGGTACATGGCAATTCATCTCCAATGATTAAGTCATGATTTGGTTCTCCCTCATGGGACGGAGACCCATATCTGACAATGTCGTCGGTAAAAGTATTAAGTTGTGGTGCTCCTGTATTTAGTTGACGTTCCATGGACGTTAAAACATAGTGCGTGTTAGTATTGTGCTAAGTGGACTTTGGTAAGCTTGATCGAATGTATGAAAGAAAGTATCGATATCTGAAAATACAAGCAGCAAACACAATGTGAAAATACTCCTATTTAGTTATGAATCCAATAATAGTGCTCTCAACTGTACTAGTAGTCCTACGTACTCTTGCTAGCTGCTCTGGTCAACCTGAAAGTTGCTGGTGCACGTGTGACTGGGAAATGGACACGACCGGATGCATGATTCGCCTCCACACATGTAAGTGTCATACCAACCTTTCGATGGCGTAAAAAGCCTGAAACCCTGGCGCTTCTATCCACGTCGTCGTCGCCATCTTTTTTTCTAATCTTTTTTAGATACAAAGTATGTATCCAACATTAGGATTGCACGGTCAGTAAGAGTGTCACAACTTGATAGCTAGGGTGGTCGCTGTCGCGCCTGGCTGCGCTTTTTCTACGTATATATCTGATACATCTTAAAATTAGTCGTGTGTTCATGAGGTCGCCAATAAGATTTGGCTAAGCAATATGTGATACATCGTTCTTATGGCTGCATGCAATTATTCAGATGCAGAGACCGGGATGACCCTCCTTTTTTAAAAAAAAAGTGCTACGTCATACATCCACCGTCTAGAATCCAGGAGACTGTCGTCTGCATAACTATCTCATAATTAAGTCCTAATCTGTCACTGCTAGCTGGAGAGCAGGAGGTGTTTAATATCTGGGCAATTCACTAATTATTATGAGATTGCCCTCGTGTGAAAGTAACGTTGACCACAAAATTGCCTTCTTTATTAGGAGTGTAGTAGAACGTACAGTGTATTGTTGGATGAAGTAATGCTGAGAAGTACTCCCCATTTTCAAATATAAGACCATTTAGAGATTTCAATACCGACTACCTGCATATATAGACGCATTTTAGAGTGTAGATTCGCTCATTTTATTTCGTATGTACGCTCTGCATTGGAATCTCTAAAAAGACTTATTTTTAGAAACGGAGGAGTAATCCAGATTCCAAACGAGTAGAAGACAACTAGCGCTTATCCACACAAAACACACAGTTTCTCCCAACGTAGCGTAGTATGGTTTCCGTTTCATTTTATAGGGCAATTGAGGATCTCAAAGTGGTACGTACACCTCTGCACGAGCTCGAAATTTCTGAATGACTTTCCTTTTTTTTTGACACATGGTAATGACTTTCCTTGATTTCAGCTCAAAGTGTGTTTTCTATTTGTGTTTTTGCCGACGTAGCACTAGTGCGACAAAAGCAGGTTGGCTGGTCTGCGACACCTTTTAAGGTTTTGAAAATCTTGGATTTTTTAAGGCAACATATGCAAAGTCTTCGAATCGGCAGCTAATCGTCGTTGTTTGCCACTAACCTAATCAGTGGTGGCAGGAGTTCTCTAGTAAACTAACCGTTGGGAGGATCTTCCAAATCCGACATGCAAATTTGCAGGCACCTCACCGATACGCGGGCCAGCACTAGTCAAACCATGAGTCTTGTCAGTATGACATTATAAAGTTGCACGCCGTACCAGAGAAGATTGGTGCTCAAACAAAACAACCCAATGTTTTACATAATATCACACATATGTTACTACTCGCTATAGAGGTACTAACATATGATATCACACAATCTAAGTTACTTCACATTATAAATAGTCTAAGTGAGCTGCCCCATCCATCGGTAATCGCTATACGGACCAGCTAAGACGACATGAATGCAATTTACCCTGCCGACGGTTGAAAATAAGTGCTTGGGTCACCCTCTGGTTTTTAACCTTGTAATAGGAGCCCCGTTATTATTTACGTTATGCACCTTTTGTTGAATTAAGGGGCGTGCCCCGATTTCATATCAACAATGAGAGGAAACTAACATTTGTTCAGATGATCTAAAACCCAGGTACCCTATAATGACACTCAGGAGACATGAACTAAAGTAAAACAGAAACAAGGGTAACCACGCAAGTCTCCCAGCGGTCGCCACACAGGACGATCCGGACGCACTTTCTTCTGCAAACTGGAGGCAAAACATGAGGGGGGGGGGGGGGGGGGGGGGGGGTCCGGACAGCACCCACGCCCGCTTCTGATCAACCTGGCCTGCACAAACACCCTCCTCCCTCGCCCGCGCAAATTCACGCCTGGCGCCTACTGCCTGCATTCATACCTGTAGGGTAACGCAGCAGAAAACAAAAAAATTCTGACCTACGCACCAGCCCAGGACCACTATGGAGACTGCATACAAGGTTTGATCTTTTTCGTTACCGACTCGTAGCGCAGCGGGAAGTAGAGTCGATGATGATCGGCGGTGCAGATCCCCGCAGCTAGGATTTACAACCTCCCAACCGCGAGGATGTATACCCTCATCTGCTCCTCAGACAGCCCTCCGGGAGGCGGTCGAACAGTCCCCCGGACGGTGTCGCGGACAGCCCTTCGGGAGGACCTTCGAAACTCGAACGGTCACTCGGACAGCCCTTCGGGACGACCTTCGAAACTCGGACGGTCACACGGACAGCCCTTCGGGAGGCACTCACGAACTAAGACCGAAACTACGATCTCTCTACAGAGTTGCACACATACGGTGTCATCTATCCGGCAGGGCTTCGCCGTCCAGAACTAGTTCCTGCCGGAACCCAGACAGCCTTACGGCTCTACGAAACTCTTTTCGTGGGAGGGAGAGAAGAAGCCAGATAATGCATGGCATGTGTATGAGAGCAAGGGATGAGTGTGGAGGGCTGCCCCTCCACCTCTATTTATAGGAAATCCCAAGGGGGTAGGGTAGTTTCACAAAAAACCCAAAATGCACATGAATGAAGTCCTTCCACAAGGACCTAGGAGTGAAACCAAGGAACAAGAGGGTCCCCAAGGGGGGATACCCCATGTGGCCGGCCACACCCCCATGAGGGGCCCAAAAAATGGCTCCTATCCATCCATGTCATTCCCAAGATCTTTTGGAGCAAAGCCCCAAAAGGTGGCTTTCCATAAAATAACCATAAAGCTGATTTTCACTATTCACGACGACATTTTTCAGCGTCTGATCGAACTGAAAATATTTATGTGGGCTAAGAACATTTCCAGTACCCACTAAAATGTTTTTCAACGCGTTCCGAAACAATTCCGGTTTTAGTGATTTTCATCTGCGAAACGCATCTGAAGTGGCTCCGGCAGCTCCGGAACATTTCCGGTTTTTATCTCAGAAAATTCCAAAAAGCTTCCAGAATGATTCTGGCATCCTCCAAGAATTATCAGGCATGTGCCGAAACCAATTTGACTTAATGGTGTATCCCGAAATAACTTTTCGGTATCATCGAAACTTATCCGATGACCTCTCTCTGCGGTACGATTCCGCTGTCCGAAACTTTTCGGTGTCCAAAACTTTTTTGGTGATTTTCTCTAAGACTCCCTGTCTAGTATTCAGCAGATAGATGACCCTTAAGCGTGTGACCCTATAGGTTCGGTGAAGTATAGACATGACCCGGAACCCCTTCCGATCAATGATCAACATCGGAGCCGTGGACACCCATATTGACCCCTATACCCACACGAATAAATATTCGAGTGAACCTCCAGTTGCCGTGTGCTATTCCTGTTGCTTCGCGATATGTTACAAATACCTGAGGTGAGACATGTTGGCATTCCCATGGATCAACAACTTGTCCACTATGCTAGTTACCTCGTTACCGGTATTGTTCTCTTTTCTCGTTATCGTGTTCCGGCATCCCCGTGATCAAATCACAAAGTGTCTGGCCAGACGATGATGGATACCGTAACACAGAGAGGGCCCAGAGATATCTCTCCATCGTCGGAGGAGCAAATCCCAATCTTGAGCTATCAAGTTAGTTGACACACTTTTCCATGAACCCGTAAGCCGCCGTAATAGCCACCCATTTACGGATGACGTTTAACAAACCCCAAAGTTCATGAAGCAAGCATGAAGAAACTCGATACTCTCATGGTCTAAGGAATCATGCAAACATTAACCATCTCTGTGTTATGTACCAATAAACTTGTGACGAATGAATCTCATAGCATAACATCAATCCGGGTCGATTCAACACAAATGTTCTCTTAACATTGTGCCCTCAAAGTTGCTGGCATAGACATGCCCATGACCAGGAAAACAGAATCATCATGCAACACTTGAGCTAGTCTTAGAGGCCAGACTAGGAATACTTCTTACCGTTTATTATTCCACACGTGCATGTGAGTCTTCCTCCGAGCCTCGTGGATATTGCAGACTCGAGAATCATTGCAGTTATAGCATGGAACATAAACAAAATTATGAACAGGGAGATAATCAATAACATTTATTATTGCCTCTAGGGCATATCTCCTACAATACCGTTGTAAAGCGGCCGCTCCGTATTGAAGCAGGCCCAGAGTGGAGGCGGCCTCTCACTGCCTCCGCCATTGAAGCGCCGCGTCGGCTGAGGGGCCGCCCGCGACGCGTCCCCGGTGTCTGCGCCTGTTCAATACCGAAGACGCATTACTAGACGAGACGGGGCAAATATCTACCTCGCCCGTTCAATACCCTGTCTGTCTGTCACCATTAAGCAAACTCGCCGACCGAGAAACCCACTCTGGCGCCGTGCATTGACGCACCAGGACGCCTGGCCTCACCGGGATCCGCTATTTAAAGGCGGTCACACCCGACTAACTCCATGCCACAATGAAAGGATCGATATAGTTGACTAGAGGGGGGTGAATAGGCAACTAACAATTTTTAGCTTTTCTTTACCAAATTAAACTTTGCATCAAAATAGGTTGTCTAGATATGCAACTAAGTGAGCAACCTATATGATGCAACGACAACAAGCACGCAAGCAAGTAAGAGATATAACACAAGTAACTAGCGAAAGTAAAGGAACGAGATAACCAAGAGTGGAGCCGGTGGAGACGAGGATGTGTTACCGAAGTTCCTTCCTTTTGAGGGGAAGTACGTCTCCGTTGGAGCGGTGTGGAGGCACAATGCTCCCCAAGAAGCCACAAGGGCCACCGTATTCTCCTCACGCCCTCACACAATGCGAGATGCCGTGATTCCACTATTGATGCCCTTGAAGGCGGCGACCGAACCTTTACAAACAAGGTTGGGGCAATCTCCACAACTTAATTGGAGGCTCCCAACGACACCACACAGCTTCACCACAATGGACTATGGCTCCGCGGTGACCTCAATCGTCTAGGGTGCTCAAACACCCTAGAGTAACAAGATCCGCTAGGGATAAGTGGGGGAATCAAATTTCTCTTGGTGGAAGTGTAGATCGTGGCCTTCTCAACCAATCCCGAGCAAATCAACAAGTTTGATTGGCTAGGGAGAGAGATCGGGCGAAAATGGAGCTTGGAGCAACAATGGAGCTTTTGGGGGAAGAGGTGAGACAACTTTGGGGAAGAAGACCCCTTTATATAGTGGGGGGAACAAACCAACCGTTACCCCCCCCTTCTGCCCCGAAGAGAGCGGTAGTACCGCTGTGCCAGCGGTACTACCGCTTGCCACTATAAGCAGTACTACCGCCCCAAAGCGCGGTACTACCGCTTGGCCCACTGCGGTACTACCGCGGAGGGAGGGCGGTACTACCGCACAGGAGCGTTACTACGGCCCCCCACAGCCGCGGCCAGTACCGTAAAACCCGACACGAAAAAGGAGCCCTCGAATCGAGGCGGTACTAGCACGAGACCACCGCGGTACTACGGCTTGGGGCCACTAGCGGTACTACTGCTCTGGAGCGGTACTACCGTGCCCAGAGCGGTACTACCGCTTGTGGCACCCAAGCGGTACTACCGCTGGGACCAGAGATAGTACACACATGGGGCTACTAGCGGTACTACTGCTCTAGGCGGTACTACCGCTCCAGAGCGGTACTATCGCTTGTAGCACCCAAGCGGTACTGCCGCTCTGGCCTGCGGTACTACCGCCTGGACCAGAGAGGGCACAAAGAAAGGAGAACCAAACCCATCATCGAAACGGAAAGGCTCGGAGGGAGGGGCAAAGGAAGTGTACGTGATGATTCCACCCTAGCCTTTCCAAAACGGACACCCTCTTGATAGTACGGTGATCCCTATGAAACTAGTCCACCAAACTAATCCGAAAGGACTACACCGTCTTCGCTTTAAGCTCCGAGGGGAGGAAATCGTCTCGTGCCAAAAGAATGAATCTCTGAAAAACACTCAACGCACACGATTAGTCCGCAAAAGCATTGTCATCAATCACCAAAACAACTTAGGGATAAATATGCCCTTACAATCTCCCCCTTTTTGGTGGATTGATGACAATACGGGATTTGCACAACTGGGAAAAACAAAGGACATAAGCAAACCCCAAGTCTCTAAAATATAGACGGGCTCCCCCTAGATGTGTGCCATCAAGATAGGTACTTTGAGCTGCACGACACACATACTAGGATCAACACTCCCCCTGTATTTTAGAGACCAACAACCTAAGCGAGAAACAAGATAGCAGGATATATAACATAATGAAGCATATAACTCATGAGATATCAAATGACTAGAGACAAAGATAAAGATATGATAATGATAGGGTAGCATATGTCTCACACCATATGACGCGAACTAAAGTCTTACTGAACACAAAACCAAGCAAAGCACAAGTTCCAAGCAAAGCACAAAGTAGCACACACTCGCAACACGCAAATCCCTAAACTCTCTCCCCCTTTGGCATCAAGACACTAAAAAGGGGCAAAGAGCTAGCCTACGGCTCCAGGTGAGAGCATGCTGAGGATCTCGAACATCAGGACTCTGCGTGATCATCTGCACTGCCGTCCTCGCCCGGAAACTGCTCGGCATCTGAGTCGGTCCACAGACAGTGCTGCTGGATCCACTCCTCCTCCTCAGTAATCTGACCCTCTGAGCCGCTGGTGACTGTCGCACCCATCGGACGCATCAGCTCCTTGTGACGTCCTCTTGCCTTCTTCTCAGCCACATGAGTCATGTACTGACCATGAGACTCTAGGCAGAACAGCTTCTTCATCTTGCGTTTGAGCTTCTTTGCCCAAGATGGCTCTGCTGCAGAAGGCTCTGTCCCAGGAGGCACATACTCGTCATCATCATCACCGGCATCAGCCTCGTCCTCTGTCTCCATGGCAGCAGCAGAAGATGGAGCTCCAGATCTACCCCAATTATCCTTCTTCCTCAGACGCTTGATCTCATGAGAGACCAACTCTCCAGTTTCCAGCTACTCCTCAGGATAGGTATGTCTCCAGGCCCTCTCAATAAGCAACATGATGAACGGGCCATAAATTGGGCACTTGCGCTCAGAAACAGCCGCCAGAAGCTCAGACCACATGACATGAGAGATGTCCAGAGACTCGCCCGTGTTTGCGTCCTTCTCACGCTGGCAGAAGAGAAGCATGTCCACCAGGTAAGAGTGTACCATGTCCAGATTCCCAATACGAGGGAAGAGAGTCTCGCGGAAGATGCGGTGAAGGATGTCCAGATAGGTAGACAACTCATATGTTTCCTTCCTGGTCTCAGGGTGGACCTTCCGAGTACAATAGGGCCAGAGGGCTTACTTGTGAGTGGAGGTGAAATTTTGGTGAGGACGAAAACCAACTGGAGTCTCGAGTCCTTGATCTTCCACCTCAAGCAGCCCCATGAAGGCCTGCCACTTGACAGCTATCACCTTTCCATTTGTCATCCAAGTCAGAGTCCTGTCTGCGTCAGTCCCTAGGTGAACAGTGGCAAAGAACTGTGCCAGCAAATCTGCATCAAAGTCCTTGTTGAACTGCATGATCCTGAGAATGTTCAACTGAGAGCACATCTGTAGGGCATCACCAAAGTACTCAAGGTCCTTCTCCATAGCATCCGTGTTGATGGAATGAACATTGACAAAGAGATTCTTCTTAGCCTTGATCACATCAAAGTATGTGGCATACTGAAACCGGTTCCAGAACGGGCGGTTGACAAGATTGGGTTCTTGTTCTTCCTCATAAGGGTTGCGCCGACGCCTATCCCAGAATTCCTTGCTAGACATCTTAGTCACTTTCTTGCCACTTGGCTTCGGTCGGCTGGCAATCTTCTTCTTGCGAGGAGGATTAGCACTTGAGGAAGCACCCCCTGCCGGCTGTGGAGCACTGGAAGAACCACCTGCAGTCTCAGATGAGCGGTACCGCTTCGACGTTGAACGCCCGCGGTTGACACAGCGGACTTGCTGCTCAGGGTGTTCATCACCTGGAACCAAACACACGGACACAAGAAAAAACCAGAAAGAACGATCAAAACCAAATAAACACAACAAAGATGGATCAACATGTGGTAGGAAACAATAGAACTGGGCATCCAGCGGTAGTACCGTGCCCGCTCAGCGGTAGTACCGCTTAACCACATAAGCGGTAGTACCGCTCCGTGGAGCGGTAGTACCGCTCCAGCGGTAGTACCGTGCCATATGGGCGGTAGTACCGCCCGAGATGGGGCATGGCGGATCCCTACTGCCGTGGTCAGATCCGGCACTACCGGGGATGCCAAATTCAAAAATAAACCTACCAAACATCAATCCAAAGAGTCTAGTTGCCTTCTCCAACCTACTCAAGCCTAGATTTGGCCAAAAATCTAGAGATGCAACTACTATTGCCCCTAAAACGCGAGATCTGAAAACTAGACAATAAGAGAAGAGGAACGGGGGCAATACCGGCATCCATGGCAAGAGGACGAGGTGGGGATCGACTCCACCGAAGGAAATGGAGAGGAACGGTCCGGAGACGGAGGGCCGCCGGAGCCTTCCCGCGGCGAGATGGCGCTAGAGAGAGGAAGAGGAACCAGGGGACGAAGCAAATGGGTATGGGGTGGAGGAAACCACCCCTGCCCACGACTTAACCCCCTGGCCCCGCCCCTCAGCGGTAGTACCGTGGTGAGGGGCGGTAGTACCGCTTAGCCGTATAAGCGGTAGTACCGCTCCAGCGGTAGTACCGCTCCTGCACAACGGTAGTACCGCCCAGCGCAACTCAAACCAGACTCAACACATATGGTGCAAAACAAAAGACGGGAAACAACGGCAAGAAGACCAACAAGAGCACTAGCAAGAGAACAAGAATCACACGCCTCTATACGAGAGGGCGGTGGCCGAGGCCACCTATGTTTGAGTCACTTGGTATGGCACCGCGAAGAATTATCCTTGGGCCCATGACCAAAGCTCGTCTTTGAAGCACAAGTACCATCAAAAATGGCTAATGTGAAAGAGTGAGATCAGTTTATGCATTGTGGGGGGAGGGAAAGTTCATTGAGAGAACAGCACTCCCCCTACGTCCATGCCTACACCTAGACAAGAAAGCACAGTGAATGTGAGGGGTGTGCAAAGGTTCAAACCACATTACTCGAATCAATGATATTTAGCTCATGCCTTAACTCGCGAAATCTTGCTTCATCCAATGGCTTCGTGAAAATATCTGCAAGGTTATCATGAGTGTTGACATAGTTGAGCTCGATCTCCCCTCGCCTAATATGATCCCGGATGAAGTGATACCGAATCTCAATATGCTTTGTCTTGAAGTGTTGCACCGGGTTGAGAGAAATCTTGATAGCACTTTCATTGTCACACCAAAGAGGCACTTTGTCACAAATGACACCGTAATCCTTTAAAGTTTGCCTCATCCATAAGAGTTGTGCACAACAACTTCCGGCCGCCACATACTCCGCTTCGGTGGACGAGAGAGACACACAACTTTGCTTTTTAGAAGACCAACTTACCAAAGAGCAACCAAGAAATTGGCACCCTCCGGAGGTGGACTTCCTATCCACTTTGTCTCCCGCCCAATCGGAGTCCGAATAACCTACAAGCTTGAAGTTTGCTCCTCTTGGGTACCATAGGCCAAAGTTTGGGGTATGAGCCAAATATCGAAAGATTCGCTTGACCGCCACAAAGTGGCTTTCCTTAGGTGCGGCTTGAAACCGTGCACATATTCCCACACTCAACATGATATCCGGTCTAGATGCACAAAGGTAAAGCAAGGATCCAATCATAGAGCGATATACCTTTTGATCCACCGCTTTACCATTGGGATCAATGTCAAGTTGGCACTTGGTGGGCATTGGAGTGGAAGCCGGCTTGACATCACTTAGCTTGAATCTCTTTAGCATGTCTTGAGTGTATTTGGCTTGGTTGATGAAGGTTCCTTCTCTTCTTTGTTTGATTTCGAATCCGAGAAAGAACTTCAACTCTCCCATCATAGACATCTTGAACTTTGAGGTCATGAGAGCGGCAAATTCTTCATTGAAAGCTTTGTTAGGGGAACCAAAAATAATATCATCAACATATAGTTGGCACACAAACAACTCCCCTTTGACCTTCTTAGTAAAAAGAGTGGGGTCGATTTTCCCGATTTCGAATCCACGATCTTGTAACAACTCCGTAAGATGCTCATACCACGCACGTGGGGCTTGTTTAAGGCCATAGAGTGCCTTGTGGAGTTGATACACATGATCGGGGAAATAGGGATCTTCGAACCCGGGGGGTTGTTTGACATATACCAACTCATTTATGGGACCATTAAGAAAAGCACTCTTCACATCCATTTGTTGCAAAGTGAAATTATGATGAGAAGCATAAGCAATCAACAAACGAATAGATTCAAGGCGAGCAACGGGGGCAAAGGTTTCACCGTAGTCGATACCCTCGACTTGGGAGTAGCCTTGTGCCACCAAACGAGCCTTGTTGCGAACAATGATTCCATGAGCGTCTTGCTTGTTCTTGAATATCCACTTGGTTCCAATGACATTATGATTCCCGGTTGGCCTTGGCACTAACTTCCACACTTGGTTATGTTCGAAGTTGTTGAGTTCTTCATGCATGGCGTTGAGCCAATCCGGGTCCTCAAGCGCTTCATAAACCTTTTGGGGTTCGACACAAGAAACAAACGCATGATGTTCACAATAGTTTGCTAATTGTCTACGAGTGCTTACCCCCTTTCTTAGGCTTCCAACCACATTCTCCATGAGATGACCTTTGGTGGTGAGCTTGGAAGCGATCTTAGCGGCACGACGCTCCAATTCCTCCTCGGAAGTGAAGTGAGGAGGGGTTACTTGATCATCTTGAGCGTCGTCTTGAGCTTGTTCTTGATCTTGAACTAGCTCGAGGGGAAGAACTTGACCTTGGGCATCATTTGGTGGATCACCACCATCTTGAGGTTGATCTTGCCCTTGATCTTGTTCATGAGGTTGAGGGCCTTCACTTTGTTCTTCGGAAGCGTGTGGGTCTTGGGTTGGTGATGGCTCCACTTGAGTGGAGCATTGTCCTTCTCCTTCGGCCACAAGGGGTTCCTCAATGGGTAGGATATATCCAATACCCATTCTTCTTATGGCTTGGGGAGGAATTTCATCACCTACATCACAAGTACCACTTTGCTCCACTTGGGAGCCGTTATTTTCATCAAACTCCACGTTACACGTCTCCTCAATAAGTCCCGTGGACTTATTGAGAACACGGTAAGCATGGGAGTTTGTAGCATAACCAACAAATATGCCCTCATGAGCTCTAGTCTCAAATTTAGACAAACGAACACCTTTCTTGAGAATGAAACACTTACACCCGAACACCCGAAAGTACTTGAGGTTGGGCTTGTTACCGGTGAGGATCTCATATGGAGTCTTGTTCAAGCCTTTGCGAAGATAGAGCCGATTTGAAGCATGACACGCGGTGTTGATGGCTTCGGCCCAAAAGTTGTATGGAGACTTGAACTCCGCCATCATGGTCCTTGCCGCATCCATCAACGTCCGATTCTTCCTCTCCGCAACACCATTTTGTTGAGGGGTGTAAGGTGCGGAATATTGATGCTTGATCCCCTCATCACTGAGAAACTCATCCAAGGTGTAGTTCTTGAACTCGGTGCCGTTGTCACTTCTTATTGTCAAGATCTTTGCATTGTGTTGACGTTGGGCTTCATTTGCAAAGTCAATGACTGTTTGTTGGGTCTCACTCTTCCTCTTGAAGAAATACACCCACGTGTATCTAGAATAATCATCCACAATTACCAAGCAGTACTTTCTACCCCCAAGACTATCAAAGGATGGAGGCCCAAAGAGATCCAAATGAAGGAGCTCCAACGGCCTCTTCGAGTAAATAAGAGTCGTGGGAGGGTGAGCCTTCTCATGAAGCTTTCCTTCGATACAAGCACTGCAAGCACGATCTTTGGCAAAACTAACGTTCGTTAGTCCACGGACATGGTCCCCCTTGAGAAGACTTTGCAAAGATCTCATATTGACATGGGCTAAACGGCGATGCCAAAGCCACCCCACGTCAACTTTAGCCATTAGGCATGTCGCGGTCTTAGTGGGTTGCTCCGAAAAGTTAATCACATAGAGACCGTTCTCGACATGCCCAACAAAGGCTACTTTAAGAGTCTTGCTCCACAAGAGGGCCACGGTATCAATATCAAAGAAGGTGGCAAAGCCCATGATAGCAAGTTGACGAACGGAAAGTAAATTGTATGCAAGGGACTCAACTAGCATGACCTTCTCGATCGTGAGATCATGAGAAATGACAACTTTGCCGAGTCCCAATACCTTAGAAGACGAGGCATCACCCCACTCGACATTGGTGGGCATAGATGGAATCTTGTGCACGTCCACCACCAAGTCCTTGCTTCCGGTCATATGATTTGTAGCTCCACTATCGAGCAACCATGATCCCCCACCGGAAGCAAACACCTACAAGAGATCAATGCTTGGTTTTAGGTACCCATTTTGTAATGGGTCCTTTGATGTTAGCAACAAGGGTCTTAGGAACCCAAATAGACCATTCAATGTACTCATGAGGAGAACCAACGAATTTGGCATAAACATGCCCATCACTAGCACGGCATAACACATAAGAAGGATTAAAGTCGCCGGCTTTGTTGGAAGGAGTGGCATTGCTCTTCTTGACACCGCCACCCTTCGCATTGTTCTTCTTCTCCTTGGAAGCACCCTCTCCCTCCTTCACAAAAGTTTGCTTGAGAGGAGGAGGTCGCTTGGTCTTGTCATTCTTCTTCTTGTTCTTGGGATTGGGTGCGAACCCAATCCCCTCCTTGGCCACAACTTCCTTTTGATTGCTCAAGAGGTCGTTGAGGTTCTTCTCACCTTGTATGCATGACATAAGGCCTTTCTCAAGTTGCTCCTTCAACTTAGCATTCTCCTCAACAAGATGCACATGCTCACAACACGGGTTAGTAGCATTTGCATTATCAATTAACACCATATGAGGAAAGGTGGCTTTCTCCTTTGTTAGCTTCACTTGGAGTTGATCATGAGACTCCTTGAGGCTAGCATGAACACCCTTCAAGACTTTGTGAGCCTTGTCGAGAATGCCAAACTCCTCTTTGAGTCTAGCAAGATCAACCCCAAGTTTTGCCTTCTCGGAGTTTAGCACACGAGACACAACAAGAGCATGATCAAGATCTTTCTTTAACTTAGCATGATCATCGTTGTATGACTCCTCAAGAGCCAAACGAAGACCACGCTCTTCGTCAAGAGCATTGGAAAGATCCGAAATCTCATCGGCATAGTCACGACTATGCCCCTCCATCTTAGAGATGGTATCTTCGTGAGCCTCGATCATGTCATTGGCTTCACCAAGTTGTTCCAAGAGAGCAACGAAGTGCTTCTTGGATTTACCCTTGAGTTTACCCATAAAGATCTCAAACTCATTTTCCTCCACATTTGTCCCCTCATGTTCATCAATGCTATCCGTCGAAGAAGGATGATTAATGATGGTAGTTTTGATGTTGGAGGTTACCTTATTGGTGGCTTTAGCCATGAGGCACTTGGCGGTGATGTTCTCATTGGGTGAGTCGAAGAGAGACACCCGTGGAGTCTTCGCAATGGCAACGGAGGCCATGGCAACCGACTCACTATCTTCATCATCGTCATCATCCTCATTGTACTCTTCTTGAACCACCAACGCCTTGGGAGGAGTCTTCTTGGTGAAGTTGCTCTTGTTGGGGAACGACTTGGCCTTGTCTTTTCTAATGAGCTTGCCACCATTGTCTTCCCTCTTCTCGTAAGGGCACTCCGCAACAAAGTGGCTCACATTGCCACAATTGAAGCAAGTCCTCATCCGTTGCTTGCCCTTTGCGCCACTTGAGTTGCTTTTGTTGAAGTTTGGCCTCGTGTTCTTCTTGCTCCAAAATTGCCTTGAAGCAAGAGCCATGTGTTCATGATAGGCATACTTCGTATCTTCGAGGTTGCCCTCCTCTTCTTCCTCTTCATCCTCTTCCTCCATACTAACCTTGGCCTTTAGAGCAAGGTTGGGCTTCTTTACTCTTTGAGAGCGAAGAACCGCATTGTCGGCGGTCTTGTCCAAGATGCTCATAGCAACAAACTCATCCAACACTTCACTTGATGACAAGGTGTGGAAGTCCGGCCTTTGACGAATTACGGAGGACATGGCTTTGTGGTAGGGCATCATTGCCTTGAGGAATTTGCGCTTGATCCAATTGTCATCCGTGTCCTTACTTCCATGATCTCGGAGAGAGACCGCGAGTTTGGTTACTCTCCGAAAAAGCTCACGAGGTTCTTCATCTTCTTTCATTGCAAACTCGTCGGCTTCATCTTGCACCACTTCATAGTTGGAGCGTTGAATGCTTGCGCTTCCCCGATAGAGGGAAACAACTTGGAGCCAAGCATCTTTGGCCACGGTGTAAGGCCGGAGATGAGGAAGATCTTCGGGTGGGATTGCTTCTTGGATGATGAAGAGAGCATTCTCATTGAATTGATGATCCACAACTTCTCTAGGAGTGAAGTTACTTCGGTCATGCGGATAAAAGCCTTCTTCAATGATTCTCCAAAGGTTAGTGTTCACATGATTTAAATGACGCTTAAAACGATAGACCCAAGAATCAAAATCTACATTCTTCTCAATCTTAGGGGCCGGGCCGGCATGATTCAAATGAGTGGAAGGGAGCGGTCCACCATAGACGGGTGGAGGTTCCACATGGGCAAAGATGCCGGTCCCATTTTTATCACTAGAACAAGGAGCCTTCTCGCTCGAAGCTTCCCCCTTGTCGGAGGTAGCATCCGTCACCTTGTTAGCGGGATCACCCACTTTCAACGGTGCGGTGGTAAGTTTAAGCCCTTCTAAGAATTTATTCAACATGCTTTCGACCTTGGTCGTCATGGAGGTTTTCAATGTGTCCAACGCCACATTGAATTCCTCACGAGAGACCGCGGTTCCCCCATCTCCCGTAGACGAGACTGGATTCTCACCGGAGTGCTCCTCCGCACCGTCTACGACGTCAACCATACTCTTTGGACGGTAAAGTCCTTAATAAAGAGACGAGGCTCTGATACCAATTGAAAGGATCGATATAGTTGACTAGAGGGGGGGTGAATAGGCAACTAACAATTTTTAGCTTTTCTTTACCAAATTAAACTTTGCATCAAAATAGGTTGTCTAGATATGCAACTAAGTGAGCAACCTATATGATGCAACGACAACAAGCACGCAAGCAAGTAAGAGATATAACACAAGTAAACTAGCGAAAGTAAAGGAACGAGATAACCAAGAGTGGAGCCGGTGGAGACGAGGATGTGTTACCGAAGTTCCTTCCTTTTGAGGGGAAGTACGTCTCCGTTGGAGCGGTGTGGAGGCACAATGCTCCCCAAGAAGCCACAAGGGCCACCGTATTCTCCTCACGCCCTCACACAATGCGAGATGCCGTGATTCCACTATTGGTGCCCTTGAAGGCGGCGACCGAACCTTTACAAACAAGGTTGGGGCAATCTCCACAACTTAATTGGAGGCTCCCAACGACACCACAAAGCTTCACCACAATGGACTATGGCTCCGCGGTGACCTCAACCGTCTAGGGTGCTCAAACACCCAAGAGTAACAAGATCCGCTAGGGATAAGTGGGGGGAATCAAATTTCTCTTGGTGGAAGTGTAGATCGTGGCCTTCTCAACCAATCCCGAGCAAATCAACAAGTTTGATTGGCTAGGGAGAGAGATCGGGCGAAAATGGAGCTTGGAGCAACAATGGAGCTTTTGGGGGAAGAGGTGAGTCAACTTTGGGGAAGAAGACCCCTTTATATAGTGGGGGGAACAAACCAACCGTTACCCCCTTCTGCCCCGAAGAGAGCGGTAGTACCGTTGTGCCATCGGTACTACCGCTTGCCACTATAAGCGGTACTACCGCCCCAAAGCGCGGTACTACCGCTTGGCCCACAGCGGTACTACCGCGGAGGGAGGGCGGTACTACCGCACAGGAGCGGTACTACGGCCCCCCACAGCCGCGGCCAGTACCGTAAAACCCGACACGAAAAAGGAGCCCTCGAATCGAGGCGGTACTAGCACGAGACCACCGCGGTACTACGGCTTGGGGCCACTAGCGGTACTACTGCTCTGGAGCGGTACTACCGCGCCCAGAGCGGTACTACCGCTTGTGGCACCCAAGCGGTACTACCGCTCCGTCGCGCGGTACTACCGCTGGGACCAGAGATAGTACACACATGGGGCTACTAGCGGTACTACTGCTCTGGGCGGTACTACCGCTCCAGAGCGGTACTATCGCTTGTAGCACCCAAGCGGTACTGCCGCTCTGGCCCGCGGTACTACCGCTGGGACCAGAGAGGGCACAAAGAAAGGAGAACCAAACCCATCATCGAAACGGAAAGGCTCGGAGGGAGGGGCAAAGGAAGTGTACGTGATGATTCCACCCTAGCCTTTCCAAAACGGACCCCCTCTTGATAGTACGGTGATCCCTATGAAACTAGTCCACCAAACTAATCCGAAAGGACTACACCGTCTTCACTTTAAGCTCCGAGGGGAGGAAATCGTCTCGTGCCAAAAGAATGAATCTCTGAAAAACACTCAACGCACACGATTAGTCCGCAAAAGCATTGTCATCAATCACCAAAACAACTTAGGGATAAATATGCCCTTACACACAACAAAAGCCGCTCGCCATCTTCCTTCCTTGCACCGCATCTGCCATGACTACAGGTGGCGAATCTCTGTGGGAGAGTGTTTCCACGGAGATGAAGCATGAGATTGCCGCCCTTGCGGCCGCCTGGCAGAGCTGCCATGCCAGGGGTATCGAGGCCGGCTTGTCGGACAGCTCCCCGAGGTCTCCGACGACGAGGACGAGCCCACGATGGAGACAGACTCCGACGACACCACCCCGGCATCCGCGCCTGTGCACGCTGACTTCACCATGGAACAAGCGCAGACGCACTAAAACGCCGCCATGGTGGAGGTGCAGCGTGTGCCGACGCCTATGTCGCTGTTCCAGTAGGCGTAGGAGGAATAGCGATCCAACCTATTCCTCCTAGAGCAGCACCGGCTGGCGGAGGGCCAAATCTACGACGATCGCGCGAACAAGGAGGCCGTGGTGGCCATAGCCGCGGCATACCCCAACTTTGTCGCAGAGCAGCGTGCCATCTACGAGGTTGCCCTTGCTCAAGCCGCCGCTCGCCAGGAAGCGTCCGTTGCCAGTTGCGACTCCTACGCGTCGCCGACGAACTATCAGGCGGCCCAGTGGGACGACGACAGCGCGAGCGCCACCCTTTCGATTGTGGACCTCACGTTTGCCGGCAACGGGCAGGTCGCGGACTCCTCCGAGGATGAGTAGGGCGCGGGAGGTGGCAGGGCCTTGTGTCCTATGTGTGCCAGTCCGTCTCCCATGTTCTACTCTTCCTCGCCGGAGACCACACCTTCATTTCACGGGTCCTATCACTGGTGCTCATGGAGATGGCGGATGGAGGAGGTGGTCCCAGGAAGGGAACAACAAGGGCTTGGACGCCGGCGGCAGTCGTGGTTTTTTATTTTAAATGTTTGAAATGTAATGAAAACCCGCCGTGTTTGCGTGAATGACGTCCGTTTATGTAAATTATATTCGAACTTGAATGAAATACGGTTGTGTTTGCACAAATTCGTCCGGTTAATTCGGATGGTAGTCTAAATGTATGAGGGTGGCGTTGGATGGTGCGTGCCACATCCGTGTCCGTGGACTGGGCCTCCTGTCCGTGGACGGATGTGGGAGGAAATTTGCGGGTCGCCATGGAAGATGCCCTAACAGGGGAACAAACTATATAAACGATTGGAATAAGAACCATAGTATAAGAGCATCTACAACTGGGCGCCTCAAATCCCCCTCGTATGTTCGGACAGACGGCTCGGTCACTAGCCGATTAAAAAACCCGACCTAGACAGGCGCCTCAAACTGGCTGAAATGCCCAGGCTAACCCGCACCCCTCATATCCAGCCCAAATATGGGGGGATAGGGGGAGACCCGGGTGCGTCCACCACGTCGGACCCAACCCACACTTTCCCACCCGATCCCACATATATTTGTCCCCATCCGCTCCGCGGACCAAACCCTAACCACTCCACTCGGCCACCCAAGCTCCAGTCCAGCGATCTCTGGCCTTCTCCGGCATGGCGGGCAGCAGATTCGAGTCCTACACCTCCAGATCCGTCGACCCCGAGCTCATCCCACGCGGCCCCGAGGAGGAGATGACCGTCCAGCTTGCGCTGCGCCGCTCCCTGCTACTTGTGAGCTGTGTTAGAATTTTTCCTGAAGAGGAAGGATGAAGCAATATAGTAGCGGTCAGTATTTCCCTTGATGAGAGCCAAGGTTATCGAACCAATAAGTGAACCAAGTGAATGCCTAGTAAGCAGCACCTACACACACAACAGGGCAAGAGGGTTGTCAATCCCCTTGAACTCGTTATTTAGAAGGATTAAATCTGATTGTGATGGATAGATAAATTAAAAAGTGAAAGAAAAGTAAATAAATTTCAGCAAGGTATTTTTGGTTTTAGAAATATGTTAAAAAGTAGGCCCGGGGGCCATAGTTTTCACTAGAGGCTTCTCTCTCTAAACGTAGCATACGATGGGTACACAAATTACTGTTGGACAATTGATAGAAAAACGCATAATTATGATGTTATTCATGGCAATGATCACATATATAGGCATCACGTCCATGAAAAATAGACCGACTCCTGCCTGCATCTAATACAATTACTCCACCAAATTGTGGTATCCGGTTGTGGAAGTGATTATTTGAGGACTGGCTGTTCACAATCTGATTTGTCTTATCCGACTGTAGATGCTCTAATGGCCTTTTCGTCATTGGCTTCCATCCTTATTTTTTGTGAAAGAATCCATTTGCTATGTCAACCAAAAATGTTGTCACGGCACGAAGTGTCCGTCGCCCTTCGCTTCTATGCAATCCAGCCCAGTAAGGAAACATGTAGTACAGCTTACCAGATTTAAGTCACCTCACATCTCATTTATGTGTTGCTGCTTATCGGATTCAACTTACCTGACATATCACATATGAATTGCTGCTTATCAGATTGAAGCCAGCAGACATATCACACACGTTTAGTGCTGCTTATCATGCATATGTAATTGATCACAAAGAAGAACATTGTTGCCTCTTGTGGCCTTCTACATCAGTTGCCTCCTAAACCTATAATACCTACACTATATCTATGTTTCCTATTTCTTACAAGGCTGATCTAATATTTCCATCGGCGCAGAATTGCACTCTCGTCGCCTCAGTCAGGGCCATATCTACCTAAACTCTGCAAAATGTATGTTGCAAGATCAGTAATCATGAACCCGGATATGTAGCCCGTTGGGAGCTTCCACACGGGGGAATTTCAAGATGGTGTTCTTGCCTTCTTCCTCCCATCTGAAACATCAAAACCAATGCCAAGTATATGTCAGTAAATAACGCTGGAGCTGTTCATCGAAATGGAATCAGTGTGGACTAAGAAGAGGTTGAACAAACCTGTATCGGGTCACGAAATAGTGGAGGAAAGTCGCGATCTCCGCCGTGCCCACCTCCTTCCCGGGGCACATCCGGCCGCCTCCTCCGAACAACATGAAGTGCGGGTGCGATTCCATGTTCTTCTCCTGTACATTTTCAGTAGGCAACAAAAGGTTAGAACTTCTGCTGATGTTGTACTGATGTTTTGATGGTCATATTTGTTCGCTCTTTTACTTACCAGCCACCTCCACGGATTGAAAGTCATTGGGTCAGGATACATGAATGGATCGTAGTTTATCTCCCTCGTGTAAACATAGATTCTCCACCCTTTTGGAATGACATACCCTGGAAGAAATCGATAATGCTGCTTTAGAACTAACTTAACATTTGCCTAGAAAATGGTAAATTGGTAGGATTAATTTCCAAGCATATCTCACCATTCATTTCTACATCCTTAGTAGTTTTCCTCAGCAGCCCATTCACAACTGTAGCTAATCTTAGTGTCTCAAAAATGACCTGCACAGATGTATCCATCAGTTCATCATGATCTTGTTCATACCAAATTCCTAGTCTGACTTTATCCTCTATTGTTATACTTTTAATTCTACTTACAGCTCGAGTGAAGGCCATGGACTTAAAATCTTCGTAGCTGATGGCTTCCTCTGGCGATTTCCCCTTTCTGATATCAAGATGCTCTCTCTGCATTCAGAAGTGAAAATGTCATCAATAAACTCCGGAAACACATGGAATTTTCTCTGGAATCAAAATTGATTTGCAGAGTATGTCTGTACATACCCTGAGTTCTTCGAGAGCTTGCGGGTGATCTGACAGGTACTTGACGGCCATCATCGAGGTCGTCGACATGGTCTCATACCCAGAGTAAATGAGCGCGATGAGCAAGTCAATGATCTGCTCATCAGTGAGCTTCTCTCTGGTCCCATCATTGCCGCTTCTCAAGAGAGCATCCAGCATGTCATCATGCACTTCACCAGAGCACCGCCGCTCGGCGATCATCTGCTCTAGCATGGACACAAGCTTCTTCCTAGCCTGGAAGCCTTGGTAGTAGCTGGTTCCGGGGAGATTGATTGGCAAGGAAATGGTGCCGAGCACAAGGGTGCATAGCTCCGTCTTGAGGGCGTCAGAGAGAGGGCCTGCGGTTATGCCGGCGATCTGTCTGAGTGCGGACAGCAAGGCCATCTGAAAGGCAAAGGGAAGGTCAGTTAGATATGATGCTTATATGAAACTCTGCAAAGAGAGGAGATGCTTCTATGAAACTCTGCAACAACCACAAAAGCGGCAACCACTTTGGAAAAAATAAAATCAAAGTGATACTCTGTTTATTCAAGGAGATACTACTTTAAAGCTCTGCAACAACCACTTTGGAATTTTTATTTGTTCCTACATGTGATATATCAAATATTCTGTGATATACTATTATGAGCTTGGTTACCCATTTTTTTCAGAGCAGAGCATTTCTGTTGTGACTGACTGACCTCCTTGGTCTTGGCCTGGACGTCGACGACGCTGCCGGCCCAGCCGCTGAGGTGGTCGCGCATGAAGGCGTCGATCTTGGGGAGAAGGCTGGTGCGGAGCATGGCGGGACGGACGAGGCCGAGCATGGCGCCGCGCATGACGCGGTGGAGCGGGCCGTGCACGGCGGCGATGTTGTTGCGGCCGAGGATGTCGAGCATGGACTGCGGGTAGCCCGGGACGAGGCCGCCGGCCTCGCCCTGGAGCAGCATCCGGCGGTTGAGCTCCGGGTCCATGCACACCACCGTTGGGCAGCCCAGGATGTGCGTCCGGAACAGCCGCCCGTACCTGCAGCAGCGCACCACCAGTTTAGTTCCTCGCTCAGAAAAGTTTATTGCTAAGATTCCCAAGCAAAGATTATCATTATGCATGGGATTATGCTAACATTCCTCGTTAAAGAAAAAGCTTTATGCTAAAGATTCACTGTTCTTCCTGATGGCAGGCAGGCAAGCAAGCAGACAGTATCATTACGCAGGAGCAACAATATTTTTAGCTGGTAGGTGTTTCTCTTTTGATCTGTAGTATCATAAAATACAACCGAAATGGTACTTTGGGAGCTGGAACAGTGATGAGTGAGCGTGTGCGTGAGTGAGCTTTTGGGGGACAAGCAGCGAAAAGCTAGTGATACTCCTCCTCTCCAGATCACCTTTCATCATAACCGGAAAGCAGCTGCCAAACCGGCGCATTTCCATAGTTTATGGATTCATGTAGTGCAGGAGGTACTACTAACTTTTTGGTAACATAGCGCTCCCCCGCATACGCTCTTATATTATAGGACGGAGGATAAATATAAGATGAACAGGGGAAGTACTAATTACTACTAAAAATCGCTTGACAAAGAAGGCTCTGCTGATAATGAAAAATAGAAGAAACTGCAATTTCTCTCTTAACAATAGTACTACTACTAGGACTACACTTCTATTACTGCTGCCCAAGCGCCAGAGCGGCAAGGACAGAGTGAGTGGTTCTCTATTATTGGATCCATTTGCAGCCGAGTTCCCCACAGCACAAACCAACCAACTTGATGTCCAACAAAATCCCCCAAATCCCGGCGAAGCGACATGTCCAGACTGAAGACAGTAGTAGCTACTCGCAAGCTAGTAATCCGAGGAAGAAGACGCAAGAATGTACCACCATCGAGTAAAGCATGCATACCTGAGCCTCCTCTGCTTCATGAAGGATGGCCCTTGCTTGAGGAACTCGGTGGTCTCCCCGAAGAGCGGCCACCCCATTGTCCCCGGCGGCAAGCGGCCCTCCTTCCTCCGGCCGTTGCCATACCTCACCTCGTTCCACCTCAGCAGCAGGCTGCTCGCCACCACCACGCCGACCACAACGCCGACCAGCACCAAGAGGAGGAGCGCCATCTTCTTCTTCTTCTACCTCTGCCACCGCCTCCTCTTGGATGCTCTGTTTTGGTTCAAGAGGCAGGCAGAGCAGAGCAGAGCTGGTGGTGCCTGTGTTGGCAACAAGTGTTGCTCTGGACTGGAGGAGTTAGGCCGAGGAGGAGGCCCTTTTATACAAGGCGGGGGAGGAGGAGATTATCCACCCCCTTGGTGTAAAAATGGAGGGCTTCCATTTCTTTTTCCGATGAGGGTCCCCATTCCAAGGTGAGGTCTTGAGCATGGAGGGGAGGAGGGGATCGAGAAGACGGGAGCACCAGAAATTTTACACACAAGGCAACAAAATACTCCAGTGCTAGTGGGAGCGGAGCAGAGTAAAATGACTAGTCCTGGGGCTACGCATAGGATAGGAGGAGGAGGCGCATGCTCGGCCTCGAAGCCGGTGCCGCGCCGTCCGTGCGGGTGTTGGTCTGCGGCCAGACGGTCAAAAAGGTATCCCGCCGAGATGCCGCTGCTCCCCATGTGTGCTTGTCTTGGTTTTACCTCGCCATTCACACCTGGTACAAAGCTCTGTCATAGTAATTTTTTTACAGAAATTTTGAACACTCCCAAGTAAATTTCACCGTCTATTACATGTACCATTAGGGCTAAACGAAACTTCACCGTCTACTGCATGTACGCATCTTCAATGCGGGCCACGAAAACGGACATTGTGATACTCCCTTCATTTCTTTTTAGTCTGCATAAAAGATTCGATCAAAGTCAAACCTTGTTAATTTTGACTGAGTTTATAAAAAATATATCGAGATTCACAATATGAAATCAATATTGTTATATGCATCATGAAATTAGTTTTCATACTATATAGCTTTAGTATTGTGATATATTTTTTTTCTACAAAGTTGATCAAACTTTACAAAGTTTGACTTGATCAAATCTTATATGCAGACTAAAAAGAAACGGAGACAGACATAATTCATGCATAGAAACTACTGTTAGGCGAGGCCGCTTTGACCTCGGCAGACCAGGTTAAAGCGACTGCCAGAGTGTCTCTCTCCCCTCACCTCACTCACTCCTAGCCCTAGGTGGTGGTGGCCATGGCGGCGGTGACTCCCAACGATGGTGAATCGTGGGGGAGCCATGCGATGCAGCTGGAAAATAGATCCATACTGTTATGCATTTGAAATGAAATTTGGCGCCAGAATTGGGCGGATGTTTACGGCATGCCATTAGATGGCCGACTTCCGCATTAGTATTGGCAGACCGATCCGTACCAGTTCGTGGACAAATAGTGTGACCCTTTTAGAGGTCGGAGCGTGGGAGATGCCCTAAGTATAGCATTGCTCAAAGCAGTTTATCCAAGATTTGTATATACTGGTGATTATCCACCCCCTGGTAGTTTTATTCTCAACGAAAGGAAAGAAAAACGTTTGTTGTTGATCTTGGTCGGAGATTTGCCAGTGAATATTGGGTCAATCGTCGATGCCGATCCGATCAATCATGAGGATTGCAAAAGAAAGAGGAGATTATTGGAAAGGGAGGTGTTGCATTGCATGGGTGCCATGTGCAAGATACATGCTTGTGTCCGCCCACTGATTGCTCATGCACAGTGCTGGCTTAGCTCAATGAGATTTACACTCTGTACTCTTTAGTGTAGATTAACTTTTTTGTTGTTGGAATAAAATTAGACACCGAGGGAGGCTGCATTTCGAGTAAGTGAGGTGGCACATGGGGTGGTTTGCGTTGGACCATGTACTGCTTGGATCTGTGATTTAACTAGCTGATAACCCACTGACATGAACATAATTCATGGTCCTTTGGGATGCATGGATGGATTATTGGGTTGGATGATGGTAGATTAGATTAGATGGATGAAATGGCTGGGCACTGCTGCTGCTGCTGGGTGCGGCATGTGGGTGTGGGTGGCACCATGTACTGGTACTGCACATAAATAAATCACCTCGGGCCCTACCGCATGCGGGGCTGGTTTCAGTGGCTACATCTCCCTGCCTGCCATGCATACCCACTCGTGCGCCCTCTGTCCTCCTTCTCTCTCCCTCAGATTATTGGCATCTTGAGTGAGTAATGTAAATTTTCTCACAAAGTTATGGCTAGTAAATCATGATGTTACGTGCACTCTGTTTTCCCTGTCTCACTGTGCTCCTAGCACAATGTCTGTCGGAGACTTGATCGTCCGAATCAATTCCGTAATTAGCCAACTAATCTCAGCTTAACCGTAGCGTCACGCGATTTTAAAAGCCATTACGTCTGTTTCTTAATGCAAGACTGTTTTTGGAAGGTTAAATTGAACCGTCTAAACTTAAATATTTTAATAAAATAGACGGTGTACGTGGATAATATAATTGAATCCCGGGCCGGTGGGTCAAACCGGTTGGCGAGATCTCGAGTCAATCAATCAATCAATTGGTACGATCGATACGGCACAACTAGCGGAGCCCATTTCGTTGCACGGTACTCTACAGTGCTGGCGTGATCCATGTATCTGTATGTGTATTATGCGCGCGCGCTCTATACGGAAATAATCGAAATATTTATTCACTTTTTTGTTTGGCTCTGTACGGACTCCTGAGTAGCATATGTACCACTCAATTGCAGCCGGCCGTCCGTGTGTTTGACTGGTGAAATCATGGGCAGATGGTGACACACCTAGAGCTTCTCCAATAGCTGATTTAGAATTTAGCTACCTAGATCCATTTTATGTTTGAAGTTTGGCTACCCAACAAATCCATATCATTTTATGTGGAGGAGAGACAAGATTTGGTTAGCCAAAAGAAATTTGCTTTCACAACAATACCTATGTTTTTCGAACCACATGAAACATGAAGATCTAACGTAACCGTGGAGAGGCTTGAAAGCGAGCACGGAGGCGGGAACATCCGAATCAGGCGAGATGGTGGCGGAATTGATGCGCGGCGGCCTGAGTGTTAGGTGTCGATGCCGTAGCTCGAGCGTTGCGAACGGCCACGAGTAGCTTGGAAACGACGTCGTCGAGCGTCTGGGAGGCATATCCGATGGCGAGGAGGAACTTGGGGGCCGGCGGCGGCTGTGTACACGCATCTGGAGGTGTTTGAGTGGTCGGATTTGTCAAGTTCAGCCGTAGATGCTCTTAGGTGGTATGGAGGGCAGGGCAGGCAGGGGGTGGTGAGTCCGTGCATCCCATCGATGCGTCCATCTCGTTTGTTTGACGACCGGAGAGAGAGAAAGATGCTGACGGAATATATGGACGGACGGCGACGCACACGTTCCTGTCCAAGGTGCACGTACGGAGGGAGGGATCTCAGCAGTGTTGATTGGTGTTGCTGGCTGGTACAACATGGATGGGTCATCAGCGTGGGCACACGGTCGCGAGATGGTGACCTGGTGAAGCTGCAGAGTAGTGCTGGTAGTATTCAGAATTTCAGATACGTACGTACGTACGACGCGCTATACGCACAAGTCTCCACCGACAATCTTGCCTTACCCTAGGGGGGCTACGACTCTGCCTCTGCCTCTCTGATCTGCCTGCTGCTCTGCTGGCCGCGCGTGCGCGTGTGGGGCTGAAGCTCCGGACACAGTGCACGTAGGAGGAGCACGTGGAGTGGTTGCGGGCAATGAAGGCGGCAAGCAAGCAGGAGATGGACGGACGGACGGACGGATCGGCCGGGTTCGGCGCACGGTGCAGCAGCAACAGTGCAAAGCAGAGCTCCAACAGAGTAGTGTGTGGCATTTGCATCGGCTGGCTAGTACTACTGCTAGCTCGGTGTGCTGCGCTGGGGCCATGCATGGCCGCGTGGGCCTAGGAGCCATTAGGCAAAGGTAGGTGATGGGCATGGTCACTGATGATGGACGCTCATTACTGCATCCATTTATTTACTAGTACTCGTGTACGTGTGGCCCTCTCTCCTCCTTCCTTGCAGAGGGATGGATCGATCGGCGCAACGCAAGAAACTTGCTTCCTTGCCGATCGATCATCGAGCTCCACGGACGGCGACGTGCGCGCGCATTCATGGATTGACGGCCATTTGCTGTTGCACCCAGGCCTCCCTCTATCTATCACCAATCAAGCAAGCTGCAGCAAAGGATACCTACTGCTACTGGGTTGCGAGGCACATGCATGCGTGCACACGGGCGGGGAATGTTCCTCCCTCCTCGGTCACTCTTCCTTCCCTCCTCTCTCCCCTCCACATCACATGCCATGCCATGCCATGCCTGCTCACATGGAGGATCACATGCATCCTTGCCCATGCACTCCCCTCTACTGTAGCATCTATCTACTGCTAACTTCTATCGCTCGTTCGTTCTGGGGTGCTTCTTGTGCCAAGGCTGTACACATTCCTCCTCGCTGCCTTTTCATATGCGTGCGTTGGATCTTTGCTTTTGGTCTTGGATGTACTGCTACATGAATGAGCTAAGGCACGGCATGTGGCTGATCCCTCAATCAAATCAGGGTCGCACGAGCGCCTCTCGCTTGTCCTCTTCTCGCCTCTCCATCCCTCCCCGGCCCCACCGGTGGATGGATGTGGATACCACCTCTACTTTTGCTGTGCTTGGACAATGGATACCGCCCATCGATGTACACATGTGTGCGTGTGGTGGCTAGTTTCACCATCAGATGGAGTGGGTAACGATTGGCCGGTCAAAATAGCATACAATACTCCAGCCAGTCACTCCTAAGACTAAGCACAAGCACAGTGGGGAGTAATTTAGACTAGTAACATGCTTATGTTACTATTCTATATATGTTACCCACTTTCTTCATTACTTGCTTGACACGTTTATTAGGTTATAGACTCATCTTGCCTCTCTTTCTTCATTACTTGTTTGACACGTCATCTATTTTATCTGGATATACCATGTTACTCCTACTTTGAGTAGTCTAATGCATCATTTCTTGACACTTCTTCCTAGGGCATGTTAAATATTAAGGTAAACATTTCCACTATTAGTTGGTTGGTTTGTACTCCCTCCTAAAATAGATGACCCAACTTTTATTATAACTTTGTACTAAAATTAGTACAAAGTTGAGTCATCTATTTTGGAACGGAGGGAGTAGGAGTTTGTAATATCTCCAACAATGCTAAATGGGTCATATGTCATCCACAAGAGTGATCTCTTCCTTTTATCAGCGATAGCATGATGGTAGTGCATGGCGTTCGAGGCCTGTCTAAGAACTTTCCTAATGGTGCCATTGTCAAAAGGCATGGGTGAACTTTCTTGTAATGAGGGAAAGTTCATTCCACGGTCTTTGAACAAGATTAAGGTATCCATTCGTGCAGCCATGGCACCATCAAAGTGTCTGAACACAAATGCATGCTCGGGAGCCAGGTGTCTAGAGCACTAGAGCTAATAGCACGTTGTAGAATATTAAAACACACAATATGCTCTATAAAAAGAATATTAAAACATATGCAGCACGGAGAAAGAGAAATTGGACACCCCACTGGCCACATAGCACCGGCAAAACGGACCAGAAAAACAATACACTGTTCAAAGATCGAATGACGGGAGAAAAAGAACGAATCCCCTCGTGTTCACAAAAGTGACATGCCGACAGAGGCAAATTTGTCACTAGACTATAATAATGGAATGGATGAAAGTATGGGAGACATGTGTCGTTGTTTTATCGTACCACGTCGAACCATCATATATATATGGACGACATGCGAAGGAGCCTACTCCTATCGGGTTCGAGGTTGGGGCGCCATTTCTATCAAAATAGTACAGGTGTTTCATCCTTAAATATGAAATTACATTGCAAAACAAAGCAACCTGTCCTAGAGTATCCATCGACGCATTGATTTCGAAAGGTGGCAATCAAGCTTTCGATTACCAGCTCGTCGCTCGGTACAAATGTATGTACATAAGACAAAGACAAAGACAAAGTGTACGACCCATGCGTGACAAATACGTTGGTTAATAGGGTGATATTTCGCACATACCTCGGAGGCGGTCGAGAAATCATAGCGGTCCACGGGGGCTATTGGGCCAGTCATGTAGAACGATCCTTCTAGTTTTGTGGTCTTCCGCTCGGTTTCTTTCTTTTATTACTGTTTTCCTGTTTTTCTTTGTTTTATTTTTTTTCTATCAGGTTTCTTTCCTTTTTTGTCATGCTCATTTTTCCTTTCCTATTTTTAATATATTTTTCCCATTTTTTATTTGGTGAATATTTTTAAAAATTTGGGAACATACTGTAAATTCATGAACATTTCTTGTAGTTCGTTCACATTTTAAAATTCATGAATATCTTGTCATATTTGTGAACAACTTTTAAATTCATAAATATTTCTGCGTGCATGGTCCATGGATTGATGGACGCTCATTGCTGCATACTACCTTCGTCCAGGTTTATTAGTCTTCATTGTTTTCTGTGCCAAATTTGACCATACATTTAAGTAATAAAATGTTCATGCATGTCATCAAAAATTACATTATTGAAAACTATGTTCAAATATGAGTCTAACGATATAATTTTGATTAACATGCATTAATATTTTATTAGTTATATTTTTGGTCAAAATTTAGCACAAATTACAAAGGAGACCGATAACCAGGATAGAGATAGTACATTACATTTATTTACGTTGCTGGCAAGTGCAGCGATTCGGTGCCCGGGCTCATCTGCACCTGGTCAGAAAAAAATTCGAAATAAAAACTAGAAAAATTAAAAAAAATCACTTTTTTTTTCCATGGTAGACAATTTATTGCGAGAGGTTCGCTCCAAATATTAGCTCATTTGGATATCCGAGTAACTCTCAGCAAAAAAGACAAATCAGATCAAAACAGTACATGAACAGTAAACTGTTTTACAGACCACGAATTTGTCTTTTTTGCCGAGAGTTGCTCAGTTGTCCAAATAATTTGAAAATTGGGGCGGAACTCACGTATCAAATTGTCTATGATGAAAAAAAAAATGGAATTTTTCAAAAAAATTTAATATTTATTTTGATTTGTTTATTCAACACGGATGCAGATGAGCCCGGAGTCAGAAAAAGATTCCCACGTGTGGCCCTCTTTTTTCCTTCCTTCTTGCAGAATGCACAGGGACGGATCGATCATGGAGCTCCACGGACGGCGACATGCGCGCGTGCGGCACATTGATAGTCATTTGTTGCGCACAGGTCAGCAAGGAAGGTGCAGTGCGTCCTCGGCGATGTCGGCGTCGCCGGTGCACGTGCGGATCCACATGATATTCTTAGAGCAACTCTAATGAGGCGACTCATTTCGTCTGCCGCCGTTCGTTTAGGTCGGTGCAGACCGAAAAGTCGGCGCAACGCGTCGAGTTGCGCCGATCCAAACGGATGCGCGTCCGCTTTTCGTCCGCGGCCGACCCATTTCCGGCCCATTTTTTAGCCGGATTTGCGTCGGCGCGGACACGCGACGGACGCGCGCACGCTCGCCTTCTCCTTTCCCCGGGCCCGCTGGTCGGTGACTCATTGGCCTCCCCCCACCCCACAGCCAACAGCAACCCTCGCCTGCTTCCTTCGTCGCCGACGCCGCCGCCATCTTTTGCCGGTGACTCTGCCAGCTGCCGCCGCCTCCACATCTGCCTAGCAACGCCGCTCACTCCCCCCATCGCCCCGCCACCGCCGTCTTGCCGCCGGGGAGCAAACTGTTTCCCACCGCCGCTCCCCCAACCGCACAGCCGCCCGCGACCAAGAGGCCGCCTCGCCGCCCCAGCCAGATCCTCACCGGCACGCTCGTCTGACGTCGGCAGGGCAGCTAGCTGGCCCGTGCGCGCCGCGGCTCCCCTCACGTCCGTCTCCTTCTTCGACGCCCGCAACCTGTTCGACAGTTTGCCAAGGTACGAAAATGGACTCCGCCGATGAGGATGCCGTCGGCAAGATCGGTTTCTCCTCTTATCAGAAATGCACTGCCGCCATCCGAATGCTTGCATACGGAGTGCCCGGTGATCTCATTGACGAGTACGTCCGTATGAGTGAGTCTACATGCCTAGAGTCCCTGTATAAGTTCTGCAAGGCTGTTATTGTTGTGTTTGTCCCTGAGTACTTGAGAGAGCCAACAGCTGAAGATACAGCCCGTTTGTTGGCGATGAATGCCAAAAGGGGCTTCCCAGGGATGCTTGGCAGGATAGACGCATGCACTGGGAGTCGAAGAACTGTCCTTCCGCTTGGCAAGGGCAGTATAAGGGACATGTCAGGGCTTGCACTATCATATTAGAGGTCGTGGCGTCTCAAGATCTCTGGATCTAGCACTCTTTCTTTGGCATGGCTGGATCACACAATGATATCAACGTGCTTCAGCACTCGCCGATGTTTGCTAGGCTTGCCGAAGGCAACATCCCACCGGTGAACTTTACTGTCAACGGACACAACTACGACAAAGAATACTACCTGGGTGACGGTATCTATCCTCAGTGGACCACTATTGTCAAGACAATACCCAACCCTGTCGGAGAGAAGAGGAAAAGATTTGCCCAGGAGCAAGAGAGTGCCAGGAAGGATGTCGAGCGTGCCTTTGGTGTTTTGCAATCTCGACGGGGCATCATTCGGTATCCTGCTAATACCTGGAGCACGCAGAAACTATGCGAGGTGATGACTGCTTGTATGATCATGCACAATATGACCGTAGAAGATGAGCGCCTGGAACGTCTGTACGATCAAGGTTTTCAGTTTCAGAGTGAGAATGTTGTGCCTGAGCATGGAGTAGCGGCAACATTTGAACAGTTCACCCAATTTCATGAAGACATGCGTGATTGGGAAATTCACGTGCAGCTGCAAAATGATTTGGTTGAGCATATATGGACTCATGTTGGTAACCAATAGATGTATCTTCTTTTATTCGTTTTCAAAACTACGTGAAACATTTTTATTTGTATCCGGCTTGTAAAACTATAATATTTTTATTCGGTAAAACTATATTATTTGACAATATGTTTAAATGCAAATCAATGTAAATATTGAGCGGCCAGACGGCCACGCCGGCACATATGGGTCGACGCGTTGGACGCGTTGCCGACCCAAATCTAAAAGAGGACGGACGCAGGAAGGACGGCCGACCCAAACGGATAAAAAGCGGACAAAATCGCCGTCCGTTTAGGTCGGCCCATTGGAGTTGCTCTTATCCTGCCAGCCCTGCCCTTGCGTGCCCAGATCCTGCCGGTGTTGCGCGTCTACCATGGATCAGTCAAGCAGCAGCAAAGGATACTGGGTCGCGAGGCACATGCGTGCACACCACATGCTATGCTTGCTCACATCACATGGAGGATCACATGCATGCTTGCCCATGCACTGCCATCCCAACTAATACTCCGTATCTACTTCTAACTTCTACCACACGTTCGTTCGGGGGTGGTTCAAGTGCCAAGGCTGTACACATTCCTGCTCGCTGCCTTTTTCATATGCGTGTGTTTGATCTTTGCTTTTGGATTTGGATGTACATGAAGGAGGCAGAAATCACATATTTGACCTTAGGGCAAAATCAAATCACGAACTGACATGCTTTCGAAAAAAATTCACGTTGGTGACTCTTTCGTGTGACGCCCGACAGCCGGGCGCTGCATTGCACTATGCAGCACCGTTGGCTCAGGCGTCGCATGGCCGGCCAGCGTGGCAGCCCGGGGCTAGGGACGGCCCCACAGCCAGCCGTGCAGCGCCCAACGCATATGCGCCACACTGTTCATGTGCAGCGCCTAGCCCGTAGGCGTCACACTTGTAATGTGCAGCGCCCGTTTCTTAGGCGCTGCACAGTTTGTGTCACTTATGCTGGCCCCACCCTCTCTCCCCTCCCACCCCCACCCCACCCAAACCCTTAGCCTTGCGGCCCTCCTCTCTTCCCCTCTCCCCCCTCTCAAATCCTTCTTAAATCTTGCAAATCTGGAGTATTTGACCATGGATATCGAAGCCAACCCCTCCCTTAAGGTAATCTCCTCCGATCCCCTCGTTTTCATCCATAGAAATTGTCACATTTGATCAAATCTTGCTAGTTTGTAGAAACCCTAGTTTTGGCTTGGATTTGGAAATTTGTGTTGAATCATGTTATGTTTCTTTGCTAATTTGGTAGGGTTAGGCTTCATACTATGCTAGGGTTAGGGTTATGTGTGTTTTTATGTTGGGTTTAGGGTTAGGGTTATGCTATTGTTATGGTTGTGTCTATTGTGAAGTGGGGGTTAGGGTTATTGTTTCATATCTATGTTAGGGCTTATGTATTTTTTGCAAATATTTGGTTAAGTACTTACTTGATATATGTGTTTTTTATTATTGTAGGGATGGGAAGAACATGTGTTTATGTTCATCATGTGGATAAAGAGGCCTTTTGGAAAGGCAATGATGAGCCGGACCCGGATGAGCTTGACATGGTGTTTGAGAGTAGTCCTAGCTATGCGGAGCTCTTGGAACAAGTGAGGAAGGATTTGAATTGGATGGACCCAAGTGACGTTGTTGATTTCGAGGGGAGGCATAATGTTGGTTTTGGAATGCACATTCGTTGGAAGACAATGCGTGTGAACTCCGAGCAACGTTGGGTTGCATACAAGGAGACGGTTGCCGAATCTCTAGACAAGGCTCTTGAGTTATTTGCCTCCAAGAAAGTTGAGTCTACTTTGAATTTGGACTTGAACCGGAACCCCTCCCCGTTGGTTGCTAGTACTCCCCCACCCATGAACCAAGATCAAATGAGTGAACCTCATTTCACGCAACAAGATTGGCCAACATTGAGCCCGATTCCAAACAACCAAAATGAAGCTTTTGAAGAGGAGAATGATGAGTACGAGGAGGATGACAACGAAGTTGATCTCCATGACAACAATGTGGGTGATCTCGAGCAATATCATGTGTAAGAGACAATGGAGCAATCCATCCCTTTTTCTCGTGCATATGCATCGGACTCCGATGACGATGGGCCCGATGAAGAAGTTGATGAGGAGGGGTTCACGCCCAAGTGAAGGAAATATGCCCTAGAGGCAACAATAAAGTTATTAATTATTTCCTTATATCATGATAAATGTTTATTATTCATGCTAGAATTTTATTAACCAGAAACATGATACATGTGTGAATACATAGACAAACAGAGTGTCACTAGTATGCCTCTACTTGACTAGCTCGTTAATCAAAGATGGTTATGTTTCCTGGCCATAGACATGAGTTGTCATTTGATTAACGGGATCACATCATCAGGAGAATGATGTGATTGTTGACTTGACCCATTCCGTTAGCTTAGCACTTGATCGTTTAGTATGTTGCTATTGCTTTCTTCATGACTTATACATGTTTCTATGACTATGAGATTATGCAACTCCCGTTTACCGGAGGAACACTTTGTGTGCTACCAAGCGTCACAACGTAACTGGGTGATTATAAAGGTGATCTACAGGTGTCTCCGAAGGTACTTGTTGGGTTGGCGTATTTCGAGATTAGGATTTGTCACTCCGATTGTCAGAGAGGTATCTCTGGGCCCACTCGGTAATGCACATTACTATAAGCCTTGCAAGCATTGTAACTAATGAGTTAGTTGCGAGATGATGTATTACGGAACGAGTAAAGAGACTTGCCGGTAAAGAGATTGAACTAGGTATTGAGATAACGACGATTGAATCTCGGGCAAGTAACATACAGATGACAAAGGGAACAACGTATGTTGTTATGCGGTTTGACCGATAAAGATCTTCGTAGAATATGTAGGAGCCAATATGAGCATCCAGGTTCCGCTATTGGTTATTGACCGGAGACGTGTCTCGGTCATGTCTACATTGTTCTCGAACCCGTAGGGTCCGCACGCTTAAAGTTTCGATGACGATTGTATTATGAGTTTTTGTGTTTTGATGTACCGAAGGTTGTTCGGAGTCCCGGATGTGATCACGGACATGACGAGGAGTCTCGAAATGGTCGAGACGTAAATATCTATATATTGGACGACTATGTTCGGACACCGGAATGGTTTCGGGGAGTTTCTGACATATACCGGAGTACCGAGGGGTTACCGGAACCCCCCGGGGAGTTTAATGGGCCAAGATGGCCCTTAGTGGAGAAGGGGAAGGGCGGCTAGGGCTGGCCGCGCCCCCCTCCCCCTCTTGTCCGAATTGGACAAGGAGGGGGGGGGGGCGCCCCCTTTCCTTCCCCCTCTCTCCTTCCCTTCCTTTCCCCCTCCCACTCCAACTAGGAAAAGAGGGAGTCCTACTCCCGGTGGGAGTAGGACTCCTCCCTGGCGCGCCCTCCCCTGGCCGGCCGCCTCCTGCCCCTGGTCCTTGATATACGGGGGCAGGGGGGCACGTCTAGACACAACAATTGATCTCTTGATCTCTTAGCCGTGTGCGGTGCCCCCCTCCACCATATTCCACCTCGATCATTGCTACCTCTTGAGCACTGCGTTGGTTTTCCCTTGAAGAGGAAAGGGTGATGCAGCAAAGTAGTGTAAGTATTTCCCTCAGTTTTTGAGAACCAAGGTACCAATCCAGTAGGAGGCCACGCACGAGTCCCTCGCACCTACACAAACAAATAAATCCTCGCAACCAACGCGATAAGGGGTTGTCAATCCCTACACGGTCACTTATGAGAGTGAGATCTGATAGATATGATAAGATAATATTTTTGGTATTTTTATGATAAAGATGCAAAGTAAAGAAAGTAAAATAAAAACGGCGCCATAAATAGCTTGTTGTCGGGAGATTAATATGATGGAAAATAGACCCGGGGGCCATAGGTTTCACTAGTGGCTTCTCTCAAGAGCATAAGTATTACGGTGGGTGAACAAATTACTGTTGAGCAATTGACAGAATTGAGCATAGTTATGAGAATATCTAGGTATGGTCATGTATATAGGCATCACGTCCGAGACAAGTAGACCGACTCCTGCCTGCATCTACTACTATTACTCCACACATCGACCGCTATCCAGCATGCATCTAGAGTATTAAGTCCATAAGAACAGAGTAACGTTTAAGCAAGATGACATGATGTAGAGGGATAAACTCATGCAATATGATACAAACCCCATCTTGTTATCCTCGATGGCAACAATATAATACGTGCCTTGCTGCCCCTACTGTCACTAGGAAAGGACACCGCAAGATTGAACCCAAAGCTAAGCACTTCTCCCATTGCAAGAAAGATCAATCTAGTAGGCCAAACCAAACTGATAATTCGAAGAGACTTGCAAAGATAACCAATCATACATAAAAGAATTCAGCGTAGATTCAAATATTGTTCATAGATAAACTTGATCATAAACCCATAATTCATCGGTCTCAACAAACACACCGCAAAAGAAGATTACATCGAATAGATCTCCATGAGAGAGGGGGAGAACATTGTATTGAGATCCAAAAAGAGAGAAGAAGCCATCTAGCTAATAACTATGGACCCAAAGGTCTGAGGTAAACTACTCACACATCATCGGAGAGGCTATGGTGTTGATGTAGAAGCCCTCCGTGATCGATGCCCCCTCCGGCGGAGCTCCAGAAAAGGCCCCAAGATGGGATCTCACGGGTACAGAAGGTTGCGGCGGTGGAATTAGGTTTTTGGCTCCGTATCTGGTAGTTTGGGGTACGTAGGTATATATAGGAGGAAGAAGTACGTCGGTGGAGCAACGTGGCCCCCACGAGGGTGGAGGGCGTGCCCAGGGGGTAGGCGCGCCCCCCTACCTCGTGCCCTCCTGGTTGCTTTCTTGACGTAGGGTCCAAGTCCTCTGGATCACGTTCGTTCCAAAAATCACGTTCCCGAAGGTTTCATTCCGTTTGGACTCTGTTTGATATTCTTTTTCTGCGAAACTCTGAAATAGGCAAAAAACAGCAATTCTGGGCTGGGCCTCCGGTTAATAGGTTAGTCCCAAAAATAATATAAAAGTGTATAATAAAGCCCAATAATGTCCAAAACAGAATATAATATAGTATGGAGCAATCAAAAATTATAGATACGTTGGAGACGTATCAATCATATTGTAGCGGTGCTTAGGCGAAGCCCTGCGTCAGTAGCATCATCATCACCGTCACCACGCCGTCGTGCTGACGGAACTCTCCCGTGAAGGTCTGCTGTATCGGAGTTCGCGGGACGTCATCGAGCTGAACGTGTGCTGAACTCAGAGGTGCCGTACGTACAGTACTTGGATCGGTCGGATCATGAAGACGTACGACTACATCAACCGCGCTGTGCTAACGCTTCCGCTTTCGGTCTACGAGGGTACGTGGACAACACTCTCCCCTCTCGTTGCTATGCATCAACATGATCCTGTGTGTGCGTAGGAAAATTTTGAAATTACTACGTTCCCCAACACCAAGGAGGCCCAAGCATTTAAGAAGGTATTCGAGCGGGATCACAAGACACCATTGTTTAAGGATCTTAGTCTCGCGGATGAAGCTATTGTAGATGGTGGCAAATGTATATATCTTGGAGCTAGGACAAGTTCTCACCGTGATTTGGAAGACGGCAAGAACGGGATATATCCCGGTTGTGAGTTTCAATCCTTCTTGGAATTGAAGATGTGGCTCGACAACTACTCGGTTACGCATTATCGTCCACATAAAGTGGCCAACTCGGACGTTAATGTGCGTTACACGGTTAAATGTGAAGTGCCAAGATGTCCATGGATTGTGCGTGCAAGGCCATGGAAAGGAGGTCCCACTTGGCGCATAGTGAGTTGTACATCAAGTCACATGTGCCGACATAAGAATGCGGATGGCGAGCTTGTGCACCAACAACATAGACAACTCACGTCCGATTTCATTGCTTACAGGTTATCCAACCAAATATCCACACTTCCAAGAATGAGCATCAAGAGTGTCATTGACCGTGTGAAAGCCATCTTTCATTACAAGGTGAAGTATGGCAAGGCATGGAAGGCGAAGCAAGCCACATTCAAGATGTTGTATGGAAATTGGGAGGAAGCATACAACCGTCTCCCTAGGTTGTTGTTAGCTATGGCTACCACAAACCCATGCACGGTTCACGTGGTTGAGCCTCATGGGCACCAAACATTGATTCAGAACGGGAGGACCGTCCGAGTATTTGGCCGTGCATTTTGGGCCTTTGAGCAATGCGTGAGGGCTTTTGAGCATTGTCGGCCCGTCATCGCCATTGATGGCATGTTCTTGACCGGACAATACAAGGGCACTTTATTGGTTGCAATAGCAAGTGATGCCAATAACCGGGTGTTGCCTTTGGCTTTCGCTTTGGTTGAGGTGGAGAACAATGATAACTGGGAGTGGTTCTTCCGTCAATTGAGAACAGGGGTATTACCAGCTGAAAGGGAAATTTGTGTCATATCGGATCGCCATCCGGGAATTCTAAATGCGGTGGTGGTTGACATTCCCGGACATACAAAGTTGCACCATCGATGGTGCATGAGGCACTTTTGTGCAAACTTCTATAGGGCATGTGGTATCAAGGAGTTGGCCGATGATCTTCAAGATTGTTGTCTCGCTTTCTCCAACAAGCGGTTTGCCACATTGTTCAATGCATTTCTCAGACACAAGAAACTTGACCCTGGTGGTATTGAATTTCTCAATAGGAACATTGTCAAAAGGAATATGTGGGCACGTACTTTCGATGAAGATGGCCGGAGGTATGGTCAAATGACAAGCAATATGGCAGAATGCTTCAATAAGGTGCTCAAGGGTATACGTGCATTACCCGTGACGGCAATAGTTCAATACACATTTGACAAGATGAATGGATACTTTTTAAAGTACTCAATGGAGACGGATAAGCAGATTGCTGGTGAGAACAAGGAAAAGCACAAGTACAATTTCCCACCAAAGATTGAAGAATGGTTGGAATTTCAATCACGAAAGGCAGACTCCCAAGAAGCTGTACTATATGAAGACAACGATTGGAAGTATGAAGTGAAAGAGCCTGGAGGAACCACAAACGATGGCCACCAACACGGAGGCCGGGCTTTCAAGGTCTCCCTAACACGGTGTGATTGCACTTGCATGAGGCCATCCTTGCTTCATCTCCCATGCTCGCACTTGTTAAACGCATCTCGTGTTAGGAATGTGGACGTCAATCACCCTCTTACCGTGCGGGAGTCCAAGTTCTCAATCATGACTGTCAAGAATACATGGGCTCCCCGGTTTCAGCCATACTTGGATCAATCACAATGGCCGGAGTATCATGGAGTTCAACTATGGCCGGACCCAGAATTGAAGGTCGTTAGATGGGGAAGACGTCAGACAAAGCGTCTTAGAGGTGACATGGATGGATGGGGCCGTGGTGGCGGTCGACAATACGGCACCGGCCAATTCCAAGAGCCTCGTGAGCACTCCCGTTGTGGGGATTGTAATGGTGGGGGACACAACACAAGAACTTGTACCAAACCAAGAAAAAGATCAAAGAAAAATGATGCAAGCACAAGCCAAGCAAATGGTAGCCAACCAAGTCAAACAAGCGCCCAAGTGCCAAGCCAATCAAATGAACCAACCCAACGAGCAACTAGGCAACAAAGAGGGAGTCAACTAGGTCTTAGAAGAGGCCGTGGTGGTGGTACAGGCCGTGGTGACGGTCTTGGCCGTGGTGTTGGTAGAGGCCGCGGTGACGGTCTTGGCCGTGGTGATGGTGGTAGAGGCCGTGGTGACGGACTTGGCCGTGGTGTGGGTAGAGGCCGTGGTGACGGACTTGGCCGTGGTTTGGGTAGAGGCCGTGGTGACGGTCTTAGTCGTGGTGATGGTCTTGGCCGTGGTGATGGTGGTAGAGGCCGTGGTGGAGGCACTAGTAGAAAAAGGGCCTTTAGTCCCGGTTCATAAGGGCCTTTAGTCCCGGTTCTGGAACCGGGACTAAAGGGTCGTTACTAAAGCCTCCCCCTTTAGTCCCGGTTCTTACACGAACCGGGACTAAAGGCCCTCCACGTGGCCGCTGCCTGGAGGTCCACCTTTAGTCCCGGTTGGTAACACCAACCAGTACTAAAGGAAATTTTATGATTTTTTTTTGAATTTTTTTTTGATTTTTTGATTTTCAAATTTCTGAATTATTTTAACCTCTAATCTCTAATCACCCCTCATCACTGCTCAATTTAACCTCTAATCTCTAATCACCCCTCATCATTCCAAATCATCTAACTTCCCGAACGGTCACCCATCCTCTCACTACTCCAGCCTGAGCACGCTTAACTTCCGGGTTCTATTCTCCCTCGTTTCCAAGTATGCACTTGTTGTTTTCCTCACAATAGTAAGATGTCAATCCTATTGACCCTCAGGAATTTAGCTTGAGCATGAAGTCACACATTTCACTGTTTGAGTTTGAAACTATTGTTCTAAAAAACAATAATTATTTAGTAACACTAATATTTCTTGAATAAGTAGTTTGACCATAGTTTGACCACAGTTTGACCAGATTTGACAAAAATTCAAAAAAACTGAAATAATTATTTAGTAACACTAATATTTCTTGAATAATTAGTTTGACCATTTTGACCACAGTTTGACCAGATTTGACCAAAATTCAAAAAAACAGAAATAATTATTTAGTAACACTAATATTCTTGAATAATTATTTAGTAACACTAATACTTCTTGAATAAGTAGTTTGACCATAGTTTGACCAGATTTAACAAAAATTCAAAAAAAAAACAGAAATTTGAGCATAACTTTTTTTCCTTTTAGAATTTGAGGATTCTAAAAATTTGCAAACAGGCCGTAGGCCGTCAAAATCGGATGCGGATTTTCGTGCTGAACATTTCGATATATTATACGTTTTTGTCTGACATCGTATGCAAAAGTTATAGCCGTTTTACTTTTTCCCTACACTTTTTGCAAAACATGTCCAAATTTAAGTTTTTAAATTTTCCTAACTAGTACATGTAGTAACATAACTACATCTGGAAGGATTTTAATTTTTGAAGTTTTTATCATTTTCTTTTGCTTTTTACAAAACTGAAAAGGCGATCAAAGGGGGGGGGGGGGGTAGAGTTTGAAAATGGGACCTTTAGTACCGGTTCGTGCCATGAACCGGTACTAATGCCTCAAACCCCATTACTACCGGTTGGTGGCTCGAACCGGGACTAAAGGTCTAATCTTTAGTACCGGTTGGTGCCACGAACCGGTACTAATGGGCATCGCACCCTTTAGTCCCGGTTCGTGGCACCAACCGGGACTAAAGGTCCCATTTGAACCGGGACTAATGCCTGTACGGTGCCCTAGCCGCTCGAACCGGGACTAATGCTCACATTAGTCCCGGTTCGTAATGCAACCGGGATTAATGCTCTTTTCTGGCCGAACCAAAGCCCTGTTTTCTACTAGTGAGGTCTAGGCCGTGATGGTGGTAGAGGCCGCGATGGTGGTAGAGGCCGTGGTGATGGCCTAGGCCTTGGTGGTGGATATGGCCTTGGCGGTGGTCGTAGTGGAGGAATGTTTTCTTGGCTCAATGGACCATTGTCGTATGTGACTTACTATTATCTTGTTATTTATGTTGTCATTGTCATTTTGCATAGTGTGACTAACTATTAAGTTGCCATTTTTGTAGGTATGGCAAAAATGAAGGGGGTGGAGGACACGGAGGGGGAGGTGAGATGCCGGGGTGGTGGGAGCCGGAAGAAGAAGAAGAAGAAGAAGAAGAAGAAGAAGAAGAAGAAGAAGAAGAAGAAGAAGAGAGGACCTTGCTCGACACAAAATGTGTGCTACTATGTGACCTTGTGAACCAAAATGTGTGGTACTATGTGCTATGAGTCCTAAATGTGTTTTGGACAAATCTATGTTTTCGACAAATCTATGTTTTGGACAAAATGTGTGTATGACTGTGTGAATTGGACTACTCCATGTGCTATGTCTTCTTTCTGTGTTTTGGACTACTATATGTGATATCACTTATGATTTTTTGACATTTATGTGAACCACAAAACATAAAATCCACTTGGTATTTGAAAACAGCAGATAGTGCAGCGCCTAGCACCTAGGCGTCACACTATACAGTGCAGCACCCGTACTTTAGGCGCTGCACATCTGGACATTTCTTAGGCTGCACCCATCCATGCCCACCCCACACACCCCCACCCCACACAAACCCGAAGCTCAGTGCCTCTCCTCTGCCCTCCTTTCTCCCCCTCTCAAATCCTTCTCAGATCCGGAGTATTTGACCATGGATATCGAAGCCAACCCCTCCCTTAAGGTAATCTCCTCCGATCCCCTCGTTTGCATCCATAGGAATTGTCACATTTGATCATATCTTGCTAGTTTGGGGAAACCCTAGTTTTGGCTTGGATTTCAAAATTTGTGTTGAATCATGTTATGTTTCTTTGCTAATTTGGTATGGTTAGGCTTCATATTATGCTAGGGTTAGGGTTATGTGTGTTTGATCTTGGTTTTAGGGTTATTCTATGGTTAGGGTTGTGGTTATTGTTAAGTGGGGGTTCGGGTTAACCAAGAATTCTCGGTTTTGTAGGCATGGCTTCATCCGGTTCCATGACGAGGCCACCGTGTGCTAACCAAGAGGACATGCCGAACAAGTGGGGGGACGCTTCTTTGGACAAGGTGAAGGAGAAAGATGTCAAACATCCCCCCATGTTGGTGCGGAGATGTTTGCAAGGTGAAGGTGTCCACCGACCGAAAAAAGTGTTGGACGGAAGGGAGGAGATATTTTGTATGCGCCAACTATGCTTATGATCGTGCGCTTCCAACTAACGCCTATGACCAACCACCGGTGAGCTAGAGAAGTAGAATGTTATTGTCAAATGTATGTCAGCACTAAAAAAATATTTGGAATGCAGTCACCGCCTCCTCTATGCAAGTACTTCACGTGGATACATCATGAAGTGCCAGAAGATGTCCAAAAGGACCAATATCAAGATTGTCTTAGGCGCCAGCGACGGTTCAAAGAATCGTTTCGAAGAGGCTTGGAGGAAGAGCAACGTCAAAAGGAGAGGATGGAGCGGAAGAAACGAGAGGAGGAGAGGGCACGCCAAGCGAAACTTGCTCGTGAGGAGGAGAGGGCAAGAAAGCGTGCAAAGGCTCGCGAGGCGCAAGAGGAGGACGAGGCACGTGACAGGAAGGGGAAATGGCCTCGCTTGACTCAGTAGGGACTTCGCTTCGGTGCACTCGTCATGGACTAGGGCAAGAGGCCATTTGTCGTCAACTATCTTCTAATGAATGTGTCGTGAACTTGTGAGGTTATGTGAGATGTTGGTGAACTTTCTTCTAGGGCAAGCTGCCATTTGTCATTTGCAATGAATGTGTCGTGAACCATGTCGTAGTAATGTTTCAATTGTCTTAAGTTATGAACTCATCAACATAAAATTTATGTTTGTTCAAATTGGTGTGATGCTCCAGTTATTGCAAGTATTGTGATGTTCCGGTGAATTGAAATTGCTGTCAACTCTGTTTTTGCAGTAAACAACAGTGCAGCGCCGAGAACACAGGCGCTGCATTCTATAGTGCAGTGCCCAAGTGAGAGGCGTCTCACTATATAGTGCAGTGCCTGACCCTTGGGCGCTGCACACTGACTTAGCAATTTTCGGGTATGTTCAATGATGCAAAGTTTCTGTGGCTCTCTGGATAGCCAAGGCCAGGTGCAGCGCCTAGGGGACGGGCGCTGCTCTGTGTAGTGCAGCGCCTTTGTGTTGGGCGCTGCACTGTAGAGTGTAGCGCCTTTGTGTTGGGCGCTGCAGTACTGTTAACAGCTAAACAGCAGGAACAGATGCAAGTTTGGCAGAAAATGAACATATGACATAACTATGAATGTAGTGCTGTAACTTGAACATCACATCACATCATATCATATGACATAAGAGAACTAACAACTTGAACATCACATCATTTAGGACAATTCAACATTACTACAAGTTCGCAAACACAAATACCACACTAGTAAGAGTTCACCAACATATAACATAACCTCACAAGTTCATCAACCTAATGAAACGGCTACAAGAGCACTTCCATAGTAAAAAACACAAGCACTAATGCCTTCCGCGAGTATTCCTGGTGCCACGCTTGGAGGTCATGTTCTTCCTCCTGGTAGGACGAGCCTCCTCTTCCCGCACTTCCTCCTCTGCCTCATCATCCAAGCTGTAGGAGATATGCCCTAGAGGCAATAATAAATGTTATTGATTATCTCCCTGTTCATAATTATGTTTATGTTCCATGCTATAACTGCTTTGGTTCCCGAGCCCGTATATCCATAAAGGCTCTGGGGAGAACCCATATGCACGTGTGGAATAATAAACGGTAAAATGTATTCCTAGTCGTGCCTCTAAGACTAGCTCAAGTGTTGCATGATGATTATGTTTTCCCAATCATGGGCATGCCTATGCCAAGCAACTTTGAGGGCACAATGTCAGGAAGGACATTTGTGTTGAATCGACCCGAATTGATGTTATGCTATGAGATACATTCGTCACAAGTTAATGGTTTATAACACAGAGATAGTTAATGTTTGCATAATTCCTTAGACCATGAGAGTATCGAGTTTCTTCATGCTTGCTTCATGAACTTTGGGGTTTGTTAAACGTCATCCGTAACTGGATGGCTATTACAGCGGCTTACGGGTTCATGGGAAAGTATGTTAAGTAACTTGATAGCTCGAGATTGGGATTTGCTCCTCCGACGATGGAGAGATATACTCGGGCCCTCTCGGTGTTACGGTGTCCATCATCGTCTGGCCAGACACTTTGTGATTTGATCACGGGGATGCCGGAACACGAAACGAGAAAAGAGAACAAAACCGGTAACGAGGTAACTTGCATAGTGGACAAAGTGTTGGCCCACGGGGATGCAATAAATCTCACCTCAGGTGTTTGTGATATATCGTGAAGCAACAGGAATAGCACACGGCAACTGGAGGTTCACTCGAATATTTATTCGTGTGGGTATAGGGGTCAATATGGGTGTCCACGGCTCCGATGTTGATCATTGATCGGAAGGGGTTCCGGGTCATGTCTATACTTCACCGAACCTATAGGGTCACACGCTTAAGGGTCATCTATCTGCTGAATACTAGACAGGGACTGAGAGAAAATCACCGAAAAAGTTCCGGACACCGGAAAAGTTTCGGACAGCGGAAAAGTTCCGCAGAGAGGTCACCGGATGAGTTCCGGTGAAACTGAAAGGTTGTTTCAGGGGATACCATAAAGTCAAATTGGTTTCGGCACATGCCTGATAATTCTTGGAGGATGCCAGAATCATTCTGGAAGCTTTCTGGAATTTTCCGGGATAATAACCGGATATGCTCCGGAGCTGCCGGAACCACTTCAGATGTTTTTCGCAGATGAAATTCACTAATCTGAAATTGTTTCAGAACGAATCCAAAATCATTTTAGTGGGTACTGGAATTATTCTAAGACCCACAGAAATATTTTCGGATTTAGTGGACGCGAAAAATTGTCTTCATGAATAGTGAAAACGCATTCTTGTTTGCTTTTCGCAGATGAAAATCACTAAACCGAAATTGTTTCGGAACGCGTTGAAAATTATTTTAGTGGGTACTGGAAATGTTCTGAGCCCACATAAATATTTTCAGTTCGAACGGACGCTGAAAAATGTCGTCATGAATAGTGAAAGTGCTTTTTGCTTGGCTTCTTGGAGAAGCCACCTTGAGGGCCTTTTTGGTATTCCCCCCCTTGGCTTCTTGGAGAAGCCACCCTTGGGCTTGGCCTATAAATAGGGGTGGAGGGGGCTGCCTAAAGGATCATCCCTTGCTCTCATACACATGCCATGCATTATCTGGCTTCTTCTCTCCCTCCCACGAAAGAGTTTCGTAGAGCCGTAAGGCTGTCTGGGTTCCGGCAGGAACTAGTTCTGGACGGCGAAGCCCTGCCGGATAGATGACACCGTATGTGTGCAACTCTGTAGAGAGATCGTAGTATCGGTCTTAGTTCGTGAGTGCCTCCCGAAGGGCTGTCCGTGTGACCGTCCGAGTTTCTAAGGTCCTCCCGAAGGGCCGTCCGAGTGACCGTTCGAGTTTAGAAGGTCCTCCCGAAGGGCTGTCCGCGACACCGTCCGGGGGGGCTGTTCGACCGCCTCCCGGAGGGTTGTCTGAGGAGTAGATGAGGGTATACATCCTCGCGGTTGGGAGGTTGTAAATCCTAGCTGCGGGGATCTGCACCACCGATCGTCATCGACTCTACTTCCCGCTGCGCTACGAGTCGGTAACGAAAAAGATCAAACCATGTATACAGTCTCCATAGGGGTCCTGGGCTGGTGCGTAGGTCGGAAATTTTTTGTTTTCTGCTGCGTTCCCCTTCAGTGGCATCATGAGCCGTGCTATGCGTAGATGCAGGTTGCGATCTAGAATACATAGAGATGTATGGGTATTGCATAATATAATTAGGTAGTAGATGAGATCTATTGCTGAAAATTATTTATGCGGGTGACAGATGAAATCTGTTACCCGATGTTCTTGTTGCTTACCTAGAATTTGCGTTTGCTCAATCTCGAGACAGCATGGTGGAATTTGACAAAGTTCTGGCAATCCGTGATCCTGATTGATCATGGAAGTGCTATCAGTTCTTTGGGTTCTGCCGTAGTCAAAAGAAAGATGAAATTCGCAAACGACAGGGCAATGCAGATATGATCTGCGTGGGGGTCATGCGTATGACGAAGTTTAGTATGGGGTTCGAGATTTTATTGTCTCGTGCTTCATACACCCTGCAAAGTTAATCTAGCGACATGAACTATCATACTTGATGATGAACGTTGGTCGCTGCGGTTTAAGTCAAAACCTTAGAAGCCACGTAAAATAAATTTTGCATAAACCGATTAGAGGCGTCTAACTTGGTTTTGCAGGATGTGCATGTGATGTGGTATAGCAGTGCTCATACTAATTCAATTATGTATGAGATGACTATATGATGTAATTTGATTAACATGACCTGCGTGTCATGATTCGGCATGATGGCTGGAGCCATATGATTGCACTTTAATGACCTGGGTGTCAACCTTAAGTAATGCATTAATTTTATACGCTATGGAGACAGCAATATTATCTGGTGCATCGACAAGGTGGTGGCAATCTTCGCGAAGGTGAACACCAACACGAATGCCGAAGACGAAGAAATGAAATACTTCTCCGTCAGAAAGGGCTATACCATATCATGCTATTATGAATTGCCTGAGATGTTTATCCCTTATGATGCATCCTTCTTGATTGCCCGGTAGTCGCTTTTTATTAGGGTGATCCCTCACAAAAATACCAAGTAGTTAGTGTTCTGCCAAGTGTAGCACCGTCACGGCACCTATCTTTTCGGGGTGCGCCGTGTCACACGGGTACAAACGATTAGAGAAGTGTGAGGCGGGTGAGTTGAGACCTCGCAGCGAGATCACTTGGTTGTATTGACGTTCAGGCATGACCGTCATGAGCTCGGAACACAAGCATCGAAAGATGAACAAGAGTCACATAGAGATGTGATTGGCAAGTTGGCCTACCGGTTGAGATTTTTCGTCATCAGTGGTGTTACACCAACGGCGAACAATTGAAATGTGGGTCTTGTATCACTCACAATCAATTTTGAGAGATATTGATTTGAGTGGGAGCGCACTGTTGAATTAACATGTTTAATTCTCAATGCAATTAATTTTGAACACTGTCTAAGTGTGGTTTGCATAATAGTTGTAGAATAATGGCTCGCATTTCCACCTTCCCTATTAAAATTGAATAGCTGTTAAATATCTGGTTAAAACTTTACGATTGGTAACGTAATATGAGGATTGTCCTCAAAAGTGCCGAGAAGGACTTTGTCCTATCGCATGCTTTCGTATCCTCCCGCTAATGCTATGGATCATGTGACTCTCGTCCTTCGATCCAAAAGCTAGAATTCTGTTACGGTCAAGTGGAATATGTTTGCTTCCATGAAACCCAAACTTCGAAAGTTGGGATAGTTATATGATATTCATGGAACTGAAAATTATTTTCAGATACAAACAAAGCAATGTTTGTTTGCAAGTATTAGTAAAAGTGTTTACTATGCATTTGACTGTTGGGAAAGGGATCCAGAAGAACGCCTGTCATATAATGAAAGGTGAATAAAACAACAACTTAAAGAGAAAGGAAGTGTCCAAAGGGTGTTAGTATGACTTACACGCCTAGGAAGTCCGGGGCTAATGCCACTCTTAAGTTGGGTGCTTCTTCTGAGAGTAGGAGAAATACTAAAAGTTAAACTGTTAGAAGTATAAAGGCAAAAGGAAAGAAGACTGGAATATCCAGCTCATGTATGAATGTCATACAAGTTTTTGATGTATAGAAGGCTGGTCAAAGATATAGTTCTTGCGAATTATGGTTAAACATGTTAATCACTAATTCTTGGGTATTGTGAGTTCATCACAAAAATGCCCGCTCGATTGCATTCTGTTGCAACTCGATGTAAGAACTACTATGGCCTGAAAGACTAGCTAGAAATGAGGTTAAGGTATACACAGGGAACATAGTAAATGTTACTATACCTTCCATCGGTGTATTGCCGTCTGTATTTATTTTCATAATTCATTTAGAGTTTTACAAACTCTATCCCATTGCATAAGGTATCTTGCAAGAAGGTTGTTCATAAGAGAACTTTTTATGTTCGATGTTATGAATAACACAAGGGCCATACTTTCATTATGAATGAGATGTATGTTATGAATATTGATAATAATACAATACCTCTGGGTTTACTTTCATAATTCATTTTAGAGTTTCATACACTCTAGCCCATTGCACAATGTTTGTTGCAAAAGAGTTGTTCATAAAAACAACAATTGTTGTTAAGTATTATGAATAACATAAGGGCCATACTTCCATCATCGATGGGACGTATGTTATGAATATTGATGGTAATATGATACATCCATAACACTGACGCTAAATGTCGCAAGACTAAAAGAATACCACACAAGTGTGGCACTACATTTGGTCACATTGGAGAAACCCGCATGAAAAATTCCATTATGATGGATTTTGAAGTCTTTTTGATTTTGAATCATCTGACACTTGCAACTTTCCTCCGAAAAGTGAAGTGACTAAAATACCGTTCACAGGCCATAAGGAACGAACAACAAACTTATTAGTGATCATACATTTGATGTGTGTAGTCCGATAAGTGTTGTTAGTGGTGGATTTATTTATCTTCAGAAATGACTCAATTAGATATATGGATATTTACTTGATGAGACGTAAGTCTGGATCTTTTGAAATCATTCGAAAGGTTCTCAAAATGAAGTAGAAGTTATTGTAACAAGAAAATTATGTTTCTGCAATTTGATTGCACAAAGGAATATTTGAGTTACATGTTTAGCGAATGTCTGATGAGTTGTGAAAGGGGTTTCATAACTTGCACCTCCCGGAACACCACTGCAAGTGGAAAGTCCGTGGAGATGTAATCAAACCATTTATGACATGGTAAGGTCAAAGATGACATAAATAAATTTGCCATTATCCCTTTTAAAGTGATGCTTTAGAGACTGCGGCTTTTACACTGAAATGAGCTACATCGGGTCTGTTGAAATGAAGCCATGGTATGGTACGCCCAACCATGTTATATCTTTTCTTAACATTTGGAATATGGGGCTTGTGTAAAATGTTACAAACCTATTCCAAATCAGACAAGTGCTACTTTGTAGGTTATACCAAAATGTTGGGTATTCCTCCCTCACTATACCGAGGCAAATAGTTATGAAGTGCTTTGTCCGTGTCCACCCAAACCAGCGGGTGAGGCTGGAACAGACCAAACTGACGATACACGCGATGTGGCAAGTGAAGCTCAACCGCCTAGTTGCATATCAGTGGGCACTGCATGCGCCAAAGATCCCTATCCCGCAAGCACATCGGGTTGATGGAAAACTCTGGAGTGTACCCTACTGTGTCATTGGCGCCATATGGCTGCCATTCGACCTATGAAATAGGACAACAACGCAACATTGATGACAATTATTCAGGCAAACATGAGAAATAAATGAAATAATGTTTTGTTACCTGCTCAGGCGTAATCGTGTCCAACTCGGCAATGTACTTTTGGTACATGAGATTGACATCGTTCGTCATCTCGGAAACCACATCCCACTTGTAAGCCCAAGAGTGGGGTGCCGTAATCCGTCATCTTCATCTTCATCCCAAGGATTAAACTTGACGCTCTTCGGGCGTCCAACAGGCAGACGCTCCCAGCTCCATACAGAAAGTAGAAGTAGATTACCAACAATGCTTGCCCTATCTGTGATCCTGCAACACGCATCGTCCAGCTACATATGAAAGAAAACAATGTTAAGTTGACAGCAAGGTTGCATTGGTAATGAAGAAATGAGTTGATAACAAAACAAACCAACTACCTGCCGGTACAAGTAGGCAAGAGTCGTTGAACCCCAGCTCCATTTGCTATCGAAGACGGTCAACGCCTTCAGCCACATCCATGGAGCGTTCTTGCCCGTGGAGTCAGGAAACAAAGTCCTCGAGACAACGTACCACATATAGACACGAGCATGTGTCTGGACCACATCATCAGTGGCATCCGCAGGGCAATGGGCAAAGTTTCTTTGAATCCACGTGAAAGCAGCTCCGACTACTTTCCTTTCCTTCTTCTTCTTCTCTTCTCCCTCCTCTACATCAGCCTCATCCTCGGTAGGAGCCATACCGATAAGAGCAGTCATCTGCTGGTGCCACCCATCAGAATCGGTGCTCATACAAAGAGGCCTCCCGTCGATAGCAAGACCGGTGATCTACGAGACATCCTCGAGCATCACGGTCATCTCCCCAGACCGAAGATGGAAACTGTGCGTCTCCGGCCTCCACCGATCAGCTACAGCGGACACCAGTGGAGCGTGGAGATTCGGCGTGGACCGGCTGACCAACTGAATCCACTGGAGTAGTCATGCCTGCTGGATGTACGGTGTGTACCGCTCATCGTAAGGCGTGGCAGGACCAGAGACCCCATGCTACCGAATCTTTAGAGGTTCAACCTTCTGCATAAAACAAGTAATGACAAATCTTAGGGCATGTCAATTTCAACTAAAGGCAAATTTGCTAAATATTTAGATTACTCATTATTACCAGCCCCTTCTCGCGCATCATGTAGGCCCGGTGTTGTGTGTCAATGGCATTGCCGAGAAGCCAAACCATCCTTACAAAGTTCAAACAATAAACATATATGAGTTCATCTCAAATATCGGTATACACTCAACATTTCATATGTGTTCATCTAAACATCTCATATGTATTCATCTACAAGAATCTCAACATCTCCTTCTCACACAATGAATAAATGATTGGAAATTCTCATATATATCTCGTATGTCATATGTGTTGAAGTAAATCAACATCTCATATTTCAAATAAACTCAACATCTAATATATAACTAAAAAAACTCAACATCTCAGATATAGCTACAAAACTAAACATCTCATAATTATCTACAAAACTAGGCATCTCATATATATCTAAAAAATAAACAATCTAGGTTTCACTAACAAGAATCATATAGTACCGGATATGACTACACATCCTCCATCACAACACCCGATCTTAGACAAATAAAGATCCAAACCAAGCAAATCAAAGGTTCCACCTAATCTTGGGCAAATCCCTAAAATTGCAACGAATTTACGGAGGAAAAGAAAGGGAACGGAGGAGTTTACCTAGTACGAGGGATTGGAGATCGAATCCAGGCCTAAAATCTTAAGATCTGAGAGGGGTTTGGGGGGGGGGGGGATCCGAAGGGGGCGCCGCCGCCGCTCTCTGTACAGAGAGCAACTTCCTGGAGAGGGGGAAGAATTGCCTGGGAGGGGCTGGCCCGATGCGGCTTAAGTCAAAGTGCAGCGCGCAAGCAATAGGCGCTGCACTTAACACAGTGTGGCGCCCAAGGCTTAGGCGCTGCACTGCTGTGTGTGGGGCCGCGCCTGGACCCGGATGCCACGCTGGCAGGATGTGCGACGCCTAAGAGAAGGGCACTGCAACGTTGGGTGTGGCGCCTTGCTGTCGAGCGCCACACGAAAGGGTCACCAATGTGAATTTTTTTCAAAAGCAGGTCAGTTCGTGATTTGATTTTGCCCTAAGGTTAAATATGTGATTTCTGCCCATGAAGGAGGTACATGTGGCTCATCCATCAATCAAATCAGAGTTGCACGAGGGCCTCTCGCTTGTCCTCTTCTCACCTCTCCATCTCTCCTCGGCCCCACCGGTGGATGGATGTGGATACCTGTACTTTTGCTGTGCTTGGACAATGGACATCGCCCATCCATGTGCACATGTGTGCGTGTGGTGGCTAGTTTCACGGTGAGATGCAGTGGGTAATAATTGACCGGTCAAAGTAACATATACTACTACAGCCAGTACTCCTAAGGGCATCTTCAATACCGATCCGCAAACCGCGCGAACTCGTCCGAACCAAGGAAGCTATCCAACGCGGACTTGTATCAGTCCGCGGGATGGTTCGAACGCGATTTGTCCCGCAATGAAGTCAAAGTGCGGGAGTCCGGACATCCGAAATGTAGGACTCTAAAACCCCCGGCCCACCCAATCCTTCCTCCCGGTCGCATTTTTTTCCACTTTGCCCCTTCTCCACCTTGCTTTGCATCCGCAACCTCCATCTCCGCCGCTGCTGCTATACGTCTCCAACCGCCATCGAGGCATTGCCGGATGTCCGCAACCAGCACCAATGCACCTGCTCGCCGTTACGACGAAGCTTTCCACCCTGGAGCCGTTTGTACCCAGGTACACTCCGCCCCCAGTCGACGATCTTCATGGCGGACACCACGCCCGGCAGGTGTTCAGCCAAATGCCATTGAGCTTACTTTCAAATGCTATGTCATTTTTTAGAGTACGCAGGATGGTCAGCTACTCGACCATGGAGGATGAGTTGTTCTGCGATGCGTGGTTGTATTGGCCGTATCTACGAATTTTGTAAGCAGGAGCGGAGGGGAGCCCTTCTGGGAGCAAGTGCATAAAAAGTTTCACGCACGAAAGCACATTGCGTCCTACGACATGTACATCATTCAACTAGGCAACCGTGAGGTCGTTGTCGTATCGCTGGCACGCTATCCAGATCAGCGTCATCAAGTTTTGCGACGTGGTTCGTCAGGTCGAGGCAAGATGGCCATTGCACGCGGCAGAGGACGAGATCACAAGTTTTGCTTACTCTTGCTCAACTTTTTGATTGATTGATTCACTCATTGTTGTTATACACGTTATATCTAGCCCGCACGCGCTGTTGTGGTGTACGACAGGATAGAGGGATGGCTATTTACGTGACACACTGTTGGATGAAGTTGAGAGGGGGGGGGGGGGGTATGTGCGGGACGACATGATCCGTTCATGAAAAACTTGTTGGACATCCGGGATCTAGTCGAATTTGAGACCTTGTTATACTAGACTTAATTTGCATGGTATGTATGGATGATTTGTGCTATTTTCTATCCAAACTTTGATGAATACCGTCTGGTTTTTTAAAATGCAGGTTGAAATGTATGCGGCTAGCATTGGCGTGTCCGCGAACTCCCCCGCCCCGATGCCCTAATGCATCATTTCTTGACACCTCTTTCTAGGGTATGTTAAATATTTAGGTAGACATTTCAATAATTTGTTGGTTGGTTCATCACAATGCCAAATGAATCATATGTCATCTGGTTTTACAAGAGTGCTCACGTCCTTTATCAGCTATAGGATAATGGCAGTGCATGTCGTTCGAGGTCTGTCTAAGAACTTTCTTAATGGTGCCATTGTCAAAAGGCATGGGTGCGCTTTCTTGAAACGTGGGAAAGTTCATTCCACGGTCCTTGAAATTTTTTAAGAAATCCATTCGTGCAACCATGGCACCATTACGTATGTGAACACAAATGCATGATCGACAGCCAGGTGTCTAGTGCACTAGAGCTGATAGCACGTTGTAGATAGAATATTAAAACGGTGCCAGCATGGAGAAAATTAATGAAACTGGACATCCCACTCGCCACATAGCACCGGCAAAAAGGAACAAAAAACCAAAGATGTTCAAAGATAGAATGACGGGAGAGAAAGAAAGAATAACCTGGTGTTCACAAAAGTGATGTGTCGATACACGCAAATTTGTCACTAGACTATAGCAATCGAGAAACAATATAACGCAGCTACCACCGAGCCTCCACAGTGTTTTCAGGCTGTCAGCCGTCGGATCACTAGAACTTACGATGTAGATCACCTCAGTCGTTCCCAGGTCGTCCTGGCGCTCGACGCACCGTCTCCTGGGCCGCTGCTCTGCAGAGCGAGCTCCCGTCCCTCTCCGTATTCGGGCCATCAAAGGCCCAGGTCCAACTTCCCATTCACATGGGGGCAGGTGGTCCAGTGTGTTCACAACCCTATCCCGTTCCCTCGATCTCTTCGTTTACTGTTCCTCGGTCCACGATGCGCCACCGTTCCTTCATCCGTGATGCGCCGCCGTCGTCATCTGTCCCGTCGGCGACTCTCTACTACAGGTCTATCTCCGCGTCGATACCCTCTACTCTCTATGTGTTCCTCCATAGGCCCCTTTTTACTGTTTTTAATTTCCCATCTTGCAGCGTTCCTCCATGGCAGCTGCGGCGGCTGTACTCCTCCTACATCCTTCTCCATACTCTCGCAGCTGTACCGCGCGTCACTTCCAATTTGAAACTGAAGCAAAAACTGACGCCTAAGAAGGATCTCGAAAAGCTCCTTTCAGCGGCGGCGGCGCATGGATGAGATGTCGCGCAAGATTGGACCTCGGGAAGGTCCTTTCAGCTAGCGGCGACGGGGCATGGATTGGAGGAGGCAGATACCGATACCTCGCGCTCGACTTCCACTTCCACCGTTCCACCTCCTTCTCATGGATCTCCTATCTTCTTTGCTTATCCAAACCCATACGTGCCTGTGGTTGATGCTGGTGAGCCCCTTTTCAGCTACCCCTCCCACCTCCTTCCCATCACTTGTTTTTGGCATGATCATGTACTAATTTCTTCTAGGTTTCCGTTCCCGAGAAGAGACTACATGAGAATCCATCCAAAGGCACTAAGGTCGATTTCTGTATTGACATCTCTTCTTTGATTATTACTGCATTTTCTCAACAGTTAGTTTTTGTAGTTTATGATGTGGAGGTTCACCCCACATACACGAAAACAATAACAATAATACTTACCATTGATTGGTTTGCTAATTGCTATCAACTTTTGCATATCTACTATGTTTGATCCTTGAAAGGAAGAGATGAAAAATATATGTTGGGACACCTTATGTGTATACTGAATAAGCAATTTGGTTGTTGTGTTTTACAGTGTTTCTAGGTGTGCCCTTATGCTTGACAAAGGTCTTTTGAGGTATAGGAGATCTGGAGTTCTGGACATCATCAAGAACACGGGCTTCAATGCACGCTGGTTTTTCAATCAGAGTATGGGGCCTAACCAGTCTCTCTCTATCTCTCTTATATGATGCCCACATCTTCTGGTATAGACGACCTTTATTTGGACCTATACTAATTTTGTTGTAAATTTTATTTATTTTTATGCTTTAGTTTCCATGGTGAGCATGCTCTGCTGATCACCTGGTACAACCAGCTATCACACACACCATTGAATGCATAAGTCTTCACTATATAAACAATTGTTCATATTTTACTATAAGTGTCACCATGCACCTTTTGGAATTATCTATATCATTATTTCAAAATGAAAATGATCAGAAGTCATGCCGTACTACCATATATTGGCATAAATTCCTATCATTCTTGCACACAAATGAACGGGCACGACAACGCGTGCCATTATGATCTAGTTGAATGGGTGACATGTGTTGATGTTTTATCGTACCACGTCGAACCATTGTATATATCCTATATAATACTATCCTTCCTAGTTTTAAGGACCCCACATTCAATTGAGGTCTCTAATGAGTCACCCGATTTTGACCGGGTCAACAATTTCTCAAACCTTTCCCATTCAATTGTGTTATACTATATACTGTGCTTCCTAATTTTTAAGGCCTCACAATTAATTAAGGTATTCAATTTAGAATTGGGTCACCCGATTTTGACCTGGTCAAGAATTTCTCAAACTCTCCCATTCAATTCTTTTAATTCACTATGTTCCCTAATTTTGAAGCTCTTTCATTCAATTGAGATATTCAATTTTTGATTTGGTTTACAATTTTGATCGGGCCAATGATTTTTCAAATCAATTAGCAGCAACTGGCCTATAAAAACATAGCAATCCCGCGCACTGTCCCACCATCTAGGAAAAATCATGTGATATTGTAGCACCAATATAGTATATGCAACCACCGATACCGAAATTTCTCCACATAAATATAGATTGGTTAGCGGATAACACATGATCACACCATGAAAGGCCCACCACAACGCATTATAAATAAAAATAAAACATACTATATCATCTCTCCCACCCGGCAAACTAAATATTCCATTGGTTCCAAAATATAAGGGGTATTTGTTTTTTAGAAAGTCAAATTTCTTTAACTTTGACCAAGTTCAGAGCAAAACTATCAACATCGACAATATTAAAAAAAGTGTGGAAATTCATGTCTTGGTGAACTATAAATACCGATATGATATGATGGATTTTCATATATTTCTCTACAAATTTGATCAAACTTAAAATGTTTGTCTTTTCAAAAAAGTAATACACCTTATATTTTGTAATAGAGTGATTTTTTTTAGAAACCCAACAAGACCAACGGCACAGCAAATCACGCCCAACCCTTCTAGTATAGAGGAGATGCGAAGGAGCATACTCCTATCTGGGTCTAAGGTTGGGGCGCCATTCCTATTTTTTAAAACATCTGATCTATTCATCTTCAATCATGGAAGAACAACAAACACCAGAAATGATAAAAATTATATCCAGATTCGTAGACCACCTAGCATAATTTAATTTTCCCACTTTTAATATATTTGTTTTCCTTTCGAATTTTCCATTTTAAATTTGTGAATATATCTCAAATTCACGATTAATTTTTGAAAATCCAAAAAAATATTGTAAATTTTGCACATTTTTTCTAATTTGTGAACAGTTTCATATTCATGAATATTTTGTCATATTTGTGAACAGTTTTTAAATTCATATAAAAATTATATCATTGAACATTTTTATTTCTTGGCAATTTTTTAAAAATACATGAATTTTAATGTATTTTTTATATTCATGGATTTTCTAAAAGTTAAAATAATTATTTACATTCATGAATTATTCTCAAAATTTATGAACTTTTTTGAAATTTTAAAATTATAAAATTCCTACCTTTTTAGGAAAACCCAAAGCTTTCAATAGAAAAAAAGATGAAGTAAGAAAAATGGCTGAAATGGGGTTGAGGGAAAATGGCTAACGCAATAGGCATGGGCGGCGGACCTGAGTGTTTGCTCGCAATTGCAATTTCCTTAAAGAATGGGAAAAATATAATAAAAACCTGACTAAAACTGAAAGCCGGTTGGTAAACCGACAGAGAAAGAAACCACCGGGGTAATATGCAGTTAGCGCTACATGGGCCGTGATGGTGGCAGTCCTAATAATGTCATGTAGGACCCAGGCCCAGCCAGGCGTTTACAAACGGGGTCCACTTTGAGGGTGAAGCTCTCCTACGCCTTTATTTCCAGCTAAGTAATTTTGAGATAATATTGTTCCAAAGTAAACTTTTGCTAAGTCCGACCAAATTAAACTTATGGAAGAAAACATTGATATGTGAAATAACAAGAAAATGCAATGTTGTACACAAATAGAAGACGTTTTTGTATTTTAATTTGGACTGCAAGAACGTCTTATGGAGGGAAAATACTTTATTTTATTTTATTTTGTACATGTGTGCCTAAAATTTTTTAGGGCATCTATATCCGGACGGGGCAAATATGTCCCTCAAAGGTCCGCGGACGCAAGCATTCAGCGTTTGGGCGTGTCCGTTTTGAGTCATTTTTTGTCTGCGCACGCAGCCATGTCCCCTATTATTTTTCTGTAGGTCTGATCACACGCATGTAATTGGTCAAGATAAAGAGAGAGAAAGAATAAAGAAAGAAAAATATGTGGTCCGCGGTGGGCCAAACCCTATGTGGCAACTGACTAGGCATGCCAAGTAACTCCTCATATTGGCCCCATATATAGGCTAAGTATGAAGAGTGCTGGCTAGGCCGAACGTTTAAGAATGATTAGAGGGGTATGGTTGAATCAACCTTTCGCGTTATTATTCGGACCCTGCCTGATCAATTTGTTGAGTCCGGCTGTAGATGTTTTTATGGGTCTCCTAGTACTAGTAGTACTACAAGGGAGCAGTGACGCTGGATCCACACAATTACTGTGGCCTGCAACCTCCTGTTGGGTCTGCTGCATGCTGTGGCTCTGTCTCTGCCTCTGCCTGCTGGCGCCCGTGCGTGCGTGCGCGTGGGTGTGTGGGACTCTGGCGGGGATATTGATCGGCACAGTAGGACTCTAGAAGGAGGCGATGCGCGCGTGCGAACAAGCAAGAAAGCAATGGCTGCAGCAAAAATATTGATGAGCATTTGGCTCCTTGTTGCTCAGCACAAGCGGCCACCCCACTCCATCCATCAAAGCAGCTTGTGTTGGGTGGGAGGGAGGAAAGGGGAAGGCCAATGAACTCCGGTTGCTTCCCAATCCCAGCAATCTTCCTTCCAGGAGCTCGGCGTCCATCGGGGTCGGAATCGTATAGTAGCGTGGCCGGATTCTCGGAGATGGATCCGTGCGCCGAAACCAAAGACGATCGAGTGTATTCCAAGCGTGGACTACAGTGCCAGGCAGCGCACCGGCCGAGCAGAGCACAGGAGCGCACGCAGAGACGTACAGACAGCCGCACGCTCGGCGGCCGGAGCAGCGTCAATCAGTCTGACCGGCTTGTGGGAGTAGGAGTAGGAGTAGTACCACACACGTACTATCTGGTTCTCATGTGCATTGCCCGGCCATCCTATCTGGTTCTTCTTCTAACTCGTAGGAGACGTACCACATGCCTGTTCACAGAGCGGCTGATTCTTGCATGGGTCACATTCCACATTTCTATTGCCTTTTGTACGTGCGTCTGTTGGATTTTTCTTCTTGGCCTCTCCCATGTGCATATGCAGGAAGGTAGTACATGGGCCTGGCTAATCAATGGATCGATCAATCAAATCAGAGTTGCACGAGCGCCTCTCGCTGACTGTCTTCTTCCCCTAGACCCCTCCCTCTCATCAGCCCCATCCTTTTCCTGTGGATCGGTGGTTGCATCCGTCACCTTTTCCTGTGCTTGGATTTTTGTTCTTGTTGCTGATCACACGGCCAAACGGATTCTCCGGTACTAGTGTACTAGGATCCTGTAGTGATAATATAGTGTAGTGTGTGTGTGCCGCTCGAGGTTTTGCCTAACAACTTTTCGATTGTCAAATGGAAGGAGTGAGCTTTCTTGAAATGAGGAAAAGTAGGCCATGATAACTCATTGTCAAATATAAGATTCCACTCGTGCGGCTATGGCACCAGTCATCAAGGACTATGAGCACATATCACTACATATATGGAGTCCAACACGCTCGCAGCAGAATATATTATACACATACTGGCCGGCACAGAGGAAATGATAAACGGACATCCCACTCACCAAATAGCATCTCTCGCAAAACAACAAAGCACAAAGCTGTTTGATGATCAGATGATAGGAGGAAAAAAATAGATCCTCCAGTGTTAACAACAGGTGGCGTGTCGATATATGCTTGGTCAGTAGATTGCTTATGAAATCATTGAGGCTACTTTCCCATTCTTTTTTGTTGTGTGCGGATTTTTCTTTTTCTCTTACTTGGCTTTATTTTTCTTGAAAAGAAAACGCAGCAGAGTGTTGGGTGTACATCACGGTCAAAGTAGAGGAGGCGACGTTCCTATCTAAGTACTTCTATAGGTATTTCGTCCTTCAATACCAAATGGACTACAAATAAAGCAACAGGTAAATTGTCCTTATCACAAACAAAATATAGTAGTACTACTAGTATATGCGTCAACACATTCATTTTGAAAGGTACGTGACAGTTCAGCTTACAGTGATCAAGTCATGATTGGATTCTCCCTCGTGTGACAGGGACGCGTATGTGACAAAGATGTTGGTAAATAGGACTCGTAAGCGCAAATATATGTCTCGGCATAAACATAAATTAGTGTCTATGTTTGTCAAATTGTAAAAGCAGAATAGCACAGTCGTGCGCATCTGCATGGACAATGTCTTGATATATCTATAATTCTCGCAACTTTTGGTTAAGTCCTAGTATTAAGCAATTGCTTCATAACTTTTTTGGGTGTAATTAGTTAGTTTTCTACTGAGTCTTTAGACATATGGTGCCGTACTACTACCGAACAAATGAACCATGGTGACATTTTTGCCTCTAGCGGAAACGAACCCGAAAAAGTTGACATCCCGAATATCCCACGTAGGCACATCCAACTCGGTGTCACATCAAACTGTAACTCGTACAACGACGAACCATGATGATTATGTAATGACGGTCAACCTAAGAGGTGCAGTCGCACGTGTGAGTAGGAAATCGACACGACCGGATGATTCGCCTCCATGCACGTAGTTGTCACGCCAATCTTTCAATAGCATAAACAGACTGACCCAAGTTACTTGAATGCATGTGTGTGTGGCTATATGTATCGTCAACTTCGTCTTCTTATCTTTTTTGGATACAGAGTACTTATCCAACACTAGGATTGCTTGGTCAGTCGCAGTGCCACGCCTCACTAGCTAGGGTGGTCGTCGTCGCTTCTTGCGCCGTTGTTGCTACATCCAACGTGTCTTAAAATTAGTTGTGTGGTCGCACGGTCAGCGACTGAATTGGTTTGCGGGATGAGCCATGTCATATAAATGGTTCTTTGCTTTTTGTTTGTGTGCGTGTGTTGGAGTTTTGTTGTTGATTTGGACATGCATATACATGCAGATATTCACAGGGGCACACACCTGCAAAGCCCTGCCTTCCGCTCGATTGCCTCGCGATTCACGAAGTAGTTGAATCACGCACGAGGGCACAATAAATTTTAAGTTTCACTCGTTGAAGTAGTGTAGGATCTTATGGTGGTAGATTTCACTGTCCAAACCACCTGTGCCCCTTTTCAGACGAAAGAAGCGAGGATGTGGCCAGGTCATCTCTCGTGACTTACATGCTTCTGCACATGCATATACTCTAGTGTAACGTTGAAAAAAAACTCCAGTGCAGGTTTGCTACATTGGTCATCGTGGATGCAGTGCAGTTTAGTTGATTTCCCGGAGCATTAATAGAAATGTATGGTCTGCAGTGCAGTTTAATTGATTTCCACACTATGTGTGGGCGTGCTTATTTCTTCCAAATGGACCGTGTGTGATCTACCTTCATATAAATTAACAATTTTTCTCTTTTGCAACAAAAATATGATAAATAAGTGTAGTGCGTGTTGAGCTCGAGGTTTTGTTTAACAACTTTCAATTGTAAAAAGGAAGGAGTGAGCTTTCCTGAAATGAGGAAAAGTTGGCCCTGCTAATTGTCAAAAATATGGTTCCACTCCTGCAGCTATGGCACCAGGCATCAAGGACTATGAGCACAAAACACTACATATATGGAGTACAACACGCTCGTAGGAGAATATATTAAACACATACTAGCCAGCACAGAGGAAATGAAAACGGACATACCACTCACCAAATAATACTGCTCGCAAAACAACAAAATCCAAAGCTGTTTGATGGTCAGATGACAGTAGGAGGAAATTAGATCCCTCCAATGTTCACAACAGGGGACATGTGCTAATATATGCTTCGTCACTAGATTGCTTATGAAATCATTGAAGCTAGTTTTCCATTCATGAAAATCAAAAAAAGAAAAATCTCAACAGAGTGGTGGGTGTACATCATGGTCAAAGTAGAGGTGATGTTCCTATCGAAGTACTCTTATAGGTATTTCATCCTTAAATACCAAATAGACTGCAAATAAAGCAACAGATAAATTGTCTCTTCACAAACAAAGTATAGTAGTCCTACTAGTATGCATCAACGCATTGATTTTGAAAGGTACGTGGCAATTCCGCTTCCAAATGATCAAGTCATGATTGGGTTCTCCCTGGTGTGACAGAGACCCAGACGTGACAAAGACATCGGTTAATAGGATTTATAAACCTAAATATAGGTCCCGGCTTAAATATAAATTAGTGTCTATGCTTATTAAATTATAAAAGCACAATAACACAAAATAGCGTGAGCATGTTCATGGACAATGTGTTGATATATCTATATTCCTTGCAACTTATGGTTAACTCCCAGTATTAAGCCATTGCTTCAAAACTTTTTGCGGTGGATAATTAGTTAGTTTTCTACCGTGTCTTGATTTAGCCAAGACATATGGGGCCGTACTACTATCGGAAAAAAATGATTTTGCCTCTAGCAGAATGTACCCGAAAAAGTTGAGGCCCCGAATATCCCACGTAGACACATCCAACTCGGTGTCATGTCGTTGTAACTCATACAACGACAAACCATGATGATTGTGTAATGACGGTCAACCTAAGAGGTGCAGGTGCATGTGTGACTAGGAAATCGACACAACCAGATGATTCACGTCCATGCACGTAATTGTCACACCAAGCTTTCAATAGCATAGAAGGGCTGACCCACGTTGCTTAATGCATGTGTCTGCGGTGCTGCTATGTGTGTCGTCGTTGTCATGTTCGTCTTCTTATCTTTTTAGATACATAGTACATATCCAACACTAGAATTGCATGGTCAGTCGCAGTGCCACACCTCGCTAGCTAAGATGGTCGTCGCCGCTTCTGGCCTCGTTGTTGTGCGTGTACATCCGACGTGTCTTAAAATTTGTTGTGTGGTCGCACGGTCACCAACTGAATTGGTTTGTGAGGTGAGCCATGTCATATATCTGTTGCTTTGCTTTTTATTTGTGTTCGTGTGTTGTAGTTTCATTGTTGGTTTGGGATGTGCATATACATAGGGCTGCCTAATCAATCAATGGATCAATCAAATCACGGTTGCACGAGCACCTCTAGCTTGTCCTCTTCTTCAGGACCCCTCTCCCTCTTCAGCCCCACCGGTAGATACCTTTCCTTTTCCTGTGCTTCAATTCACATCAACGTCCTGATGTGTGCGTGTGCGGCACTTCCACTATGTTCCACAAGACTGATGAGATAGATGGATGAGGTAACAAATTTGCCGTCCAACTCCTTTTTCTTGGCTTATACAATACTACGTTGATCATCGTGGATATCTTCCCCCTTAATTTCCACACTGTGTGTGTGCGTGTTGATTTTCTTTGGGTGGTGTATGTGATCTAGCTTTCACAAAAATTACTGACCTTTTTCATTTTGCGACGAGAAGATGATACTGGGGCATACATGCCGCTCGAGCAAGCCTGTCTAGAAAATTTTCCATTGTCAAAAGGAGGGAGTGAACTTTCTTGACATGAGGGAATGCTGGCGAGCCTAATTGTCAAAATTAAGTAGTAAATCCATCCATTCGTGCAGCTATAGCGAACACTTTGGACACTAGCATTATGATGACAAATGCATGCATACATTACTACTACCTCTGTCTTAAAATAGAAGACGTCTTTGTAGGCTACATTACTACTACCTCCGTTTCAAAATATAAATTTTTTTGCAGGGTAGTTTAACATACAAAAACATCTTATATTTTGAGAAGAAGGTAGTAGCGCGCAGTGGAATGGAACAATGGGCATCCCACTCACCAGTCAGCACTACTGCCGGCAAAGCAACAAAAATAAAGCTGTTGGAAGATCAAATGACATTGGAAGAATAACAAGATCCCTCCAATGTTCATTACAAGTGACGTGCCGATGCATGCTTTGTCACTGGACTGCGCTTCTGAAATCATTGAAGCCAGCTAGGGTCAGGCCTCAGGCGCAGTACGTGTATATGATGGTCAAGGTAGAGGCCCCCCTTCCTATCTAAGTATAGGCATTTCGTCCTTAAATACCAATTAGATTGCGGATGAAGCAACAAATAAATTGTCTTTTTCTCAGACAATAAAAGGTGCATGCACAGTATGCATCGACGCTTTGATTTTGAAAGGTACGTGCCAATTCATCTTCCAATGATAAAGTCATGATTGGGTTCTCCCTCGTGTGACAGAGACCCGTATCTGACATAGATGTTGGTTAATAGATTCGTAACATGTATGTTTTGGGCTAAGCAAAAATTACTGTCTACGTTGGTTAATCTACAAAAGTACACCAGCGCAGTGGCGCGCACACATGTGCGGAAAACATCTTGATATATCTATTATTCTCGTAACTTATGGTTAAGTCCTATTAACCAACTGATAGCCACATTCATTACCTTTTGTGGCGGGTAATGACTAATGAGGCTTGAAAATCATCTTATATATTATGAGACAGAGGGAGTAGTTTTATGTTGTGTCTTGATTTACCCAAGTCATAATACTAATATCGAATAAATGAACCTCGGATCTGGGTCATCGTTGCACGAGCTCGAAATTTCTAAGTGACTTTCCTCGATTTCAGCTCATTTTTTTTCTATTTTTGTTTTTGCCGACGTAGCAATAGCGCTAGTGCGACAAAAGCGGTTTGGCTGGTCTTCGACACCACCTTTCGCGGCTTTCATATCCTTGGATTTTTAGGGCAGTGCATGCATGCAAAGTCTTCGGAATCAACGGCTCTAATCGTCGTTGTTGGCCACTAATGTAATCAGTGGTGTTAGGAGTACTCTAGTAAACTAACCATATCGTGTCTGGATCTCTTCGAAACCGACATGCAAATTTGTAAGCACCTCCTCGATCGGTCCGTGCAGTAGCACTAATCAAACCACCGTCAGGAGTTGCTTACGACTCTAGCTTTATCCCGCCGACGGTTGAAAATGAAGACGTAAAAGGAGACCCGTCATATTTCACTTTCCCTCTTTCGACTCTGCGGTGCATTCCTAGTTTAACCCTACCCTGCCGACGTTTTGAAATTTTCTAGCCAACGCTGCTAATAATTGTTACAGTACCTGTTACCAGATTCTAGCAGGTGAGTAGCTTGCCTAGCAGGTGTGGCCAAAGGGGCGAGAAAATCTGTCCCTGGTCAAAAGAAGAAGAGGCGTTCCCGTGACGTGACGAGAGAAAAAGAGAGAGAAGACCAATAGAAGCGCCAGTGCCTACCCGCGCCCCGCGCTAGGGTTCCTCCCCGCCACCGGCGGCCTCCCTCGCCCCCTCCCGCCGGAGCCAGCCACCTCGCGCGCGCCCCCTGGTCCCCCCCTCTGCCCCTCCCCCTCCCCCTCCCCCGGCGCTCCTGCCGCCCCCCGAGGCGGCGGAGCGCCCCCTGCCCTCCCCCCCCCCCCCCGTCTCGGTCCTCCTCCTCCCTCTTCCCCCTTCGCCGCCGCCGGCTGCGGCCTCGGGCGTGTCCGGGTGGCGCCGGCGGCAGGGGACGTCCCTTTCCCGCGCGCCGGGAGGGAAAGTCGGGCTCCCTCCTCCCCGACGGCGGTGCTGCTGCTCGGTTGGCAGCGGTGAGGCTCGGCGGCGGCGTCCCGCGGGCCTCGGGTGCCCTCGACGCGGCGGCGTGGCCGTTGGCTGAGGGGCGGCACGGTGGGCGGCTGGCCGGCGGCGCCCGCTCGGCCCAGATCTGGGCCCTTTCGGGCCCCGTCTGGGCTGGGGCGGGCCTGCGGTCCGGTGCGCGACGGCGTGGCTCCCTGGTGGTGGGACGAGGGGGCCATGGCTGCGGTGGTGGTGGCTCCGGCGGCCGGCGTGCTGCAGCGTGGCTGCAGGGACTGTCCGGACCCGTTGGGGTCCGGCCGGGCCGGTGGTAGCCCGGCAAGTCCCTGTTGCCATGTCCAGTCGGCTCCGCGCGGCGGTGGAGGTTGTTCCCTCCTATCGGCTGCGGTGCGGTTGCCTTCGAGCCCGGTGTCTTCTCGTCCTACCTCCAGGTCTCGTGTTGGTGGCCTCAGTGAAACGGTGAAGATGGTGCGATATCCGTGGTGGCACAGGCTGGTGGGCGGCATGTTGGGCGGTGCGCTTCCGATTGTCTTGGGTGGCGGTGGTGGTTTCGGGGAGGGAGAAATCTCTGGCGGCTCGTTCGCCAACGGCGTGGCTGCGCCCGTGGGTGTTGCCGGACCCTCCTGAGGGGTGTCGGTGATACCCCCTTCCCCACTTCCATCCGCGTACCGGGGGAAACCCTAGGACTTGTCCGGGCAGCAGCGGCGTCGTCGTCGCATTTCTTCCTGAAGATGTTGCTTGGTACGCGAGGCTTCAGAGTGCTTGGCGGGCGGTGGTTCTTCTCCGATGGGTGCAGCGGGTGTCGGTCATCTTTGCTTAGTTGAGCTGCCGGCGTCGGCATTTGTTTCTTTTTTTCTTTCTCTCCTTTTTCTTTTAGGCTTGTTTGTGCTGCGGCCCCAGCAAGCTGGTTGTATCGGTTGGACGTTGCTCTATAATCTAAAGCGGGGGGAAACCCTTTTTCGTAGAAAAAGAGAGAGAAGCATAGGGTAAAACTAGTGCTCTAATTTTTTTGTTCTGACATGGATCATGGAGCAGCGGTATAGTGATGCTACCATTGTTCATGCCCTAAGGGCATCTCCAACGGCGACCAACAAATTCTCTCCCGCGTCCGTCCGTGAACAGGGGGACCATCACGGAAGGCGGCCATCTAACCGTAGCCGGATATATTCAAAACATTTGGCAAAATGAACCTACTAAAATCACTAAGCAAGGTCACTAAGCACACTATTAGGGCGAAAGCCAACCTTCCGCCAAATCTAAGTATGTCATGCAATGGTGGAAGGCAACCTACCGAATGATATGAGCACCTTTCGCCAAATTTAAGCATGTCATGCAATGGCAGAACCCAACCTTCCGCCAAATGATATGAGCACCTTCTGCCAAATAACTGGCTAATTTGCTTAATAAAAAATATATTTGTTAGCACCTTCTGCCAAATGAAATACACTATTCAGTACTAGCTTCCGCCAAAACGCTAGCTATCCGCTGCAATTAGCACAATGTATTCCACTAAATACTATCCGTCGTGGACCGACGCAGAGTACAAACGGTACATGGCGGCTTTTTGTTGTCATGCAGATGTTCGGACTCCTGTGGAACCCCCCACGTTTATCTCTGTTTTGCGGGAGAATGTACGTCCGGACCGCGCTGCGGACCGATACAGACCCATGTTGGATGGCTTCCATGGTCCGAACAGTTACGGAAGGTTTAAAGGTTCGACTTGAAGATGCCCTAACCACACATGCGTCACGACACATACTTCCTTGGTTTGGGCTACCGCTAGCGTACCACCAGCAAGCGGCTACTCCCTCCGTCTAGAATTACATGTTGTAGAAATAAATATATCCCCCGCAAAAAAAGGAGAAATGGATATATCATTTAGTTCTAGATAAATTCATTTTTTATTCATTTCTGCGATGAGTAATTCAGAACCGAGGGAATATTATACTAGCGTACACAGTTCGATTGGATATACTACCTCCAGTATACGTATGACACTTCACCTTGGGAGTCTGCTTGCTTGCGACCCGCTGGCTCGATCTAGCGTGCAAATCAGGAATTATTATGTAGTGGACCCAAGGTGGCACTGTCAACTGATTGCCATGCATGCATGTTACCACCACTTGATTAGCAAACTGATAATGCATGCGCGCGTGCATCCATCGACTAGACCAGACCAAATCATTCGTCGACTAACTAGATTATTGCTCTGGAACAATAATGGATCCAGGCTCACTCTTGTAAAGTTTTGAGATCATTTGTTTCATTGCTTTTCGAAGTACAGGGGAGGGAGTACATATAGGGCCGAAGCCAGAAAGGTGGGAGGAGTCGTGGAGAGATCGTGGCGACGCAGCGCTGCCCAAATCCACAGTCTAACAACTCTCTCGGACCCTCTTTCTTTCTCTCTCTCTTCCCATCGAGATTAATTAAGAATCTTCGTTTTAATCTGCAGGGATGCCTTTCGATCCGGTGTACTACTGCACATTGGACTGTGGAGTACGGTGCCAGCACAGCGAGAGACGTGCCACAGACCAGCCGCATGCACGCACACTCGTTATGTGCAACGTACGGTTACTACGTACGTCTCCGGGTCACTTTCCACACCTCTTGCTTTTTATGCGCGCCTGTGCATGCAATCCATCAAGGTACATTACATGGGGCACGAGCGCCTAACCAATCAATCAAATCAAATCAGGGTAGCACGAGCGCCTCTCACTTGTCCTCTTCCGGTCCTCTAGTGGTGGTGGTGGGTACCTCTCCTTTTCCTATGCTTCAATGCCTGTCGATGTGCACACGTCCGTGGGTGTGTGCGCGTGTGTGTTTATTATCTTCTAGATGGATCGTACACATGATCTTAGCTTTAACACAAAATAATGACCTTTTCCTTTGGCAACAAAAAACATGATATAGTGCTTACAGGCATGCCGCTAGAGAGGTCCATCTAATAGCTTTTCCATTGTCTAAAGGAAGGGGTGAACTTTCTTGAAGTGAGGAAAAATTGGCTTAGTTATAAAATTAAGAAATCCATTCGTGCAGCTATAGCAAAGACTTTGAACACTAACAGCCCATGCACAGACCACTATATGTAAGATAGGGTTATTAATTTACAAATACTACGCAGTAATCACTAGTGAGTGCGTAGGTGGCACCAAGGAAATGAAAATGGACATCCCACTCACCACATAGTGCTACTGGCGAAACAACAAAACACAAGGCCGTTTGACGATCAGGTGATAGGAGCTAAATAACAAGACACCCTTCTGTTCACAATAAGTGATGTGTCAATATATGTATGCTTTGTCACTCCACTGCTTACGAAATCATTGGAGCGCGGTGCGTGAACATCATCGTCTATGGTAGAGACGCCATTTCTATCTAGGGATAGGTACTTCATCCTTAAATACCAAATAGGTTGTAGATAAATCAACAGATAAATTGTCCCTATCGCAAATAAAGTATAGTCGTACTAGTATGCATCATCGCATTGATTTCGAAAGGTACGTGACAACTCAGCTTCCAAATGATCAAGTCATGATTGAGTTCTCCCTCGTGTGACAGAGGCACGTATGTGACAAAGATGTTGATTAATACGACTCGTAAACCTAAACGTACGTCTCAGGCCAGTGGCTATGCCGGTTAAACTATGAAAAGAACAATGGTGGTGTTGCCATCCATTTTTCTTGATATATCTATTATATTCTCACAATTTAAGCTAAGCCCAATTAACCAATTGTCTATCATATTATAGCATTTCATGGTGCTTAATTAGTTAGAATACATGGACTATGCGCCATACAGTTTGAGCAAAATGAAAACAGGAATTTACTAATACTTATTTGAAGTACCAGATCATCCTTTGTTAAAAGGACACGTCAACTAATGTACAAAAGGAAATTTCACCCTCTCAAAGTAGTATCTGTAATTGTCTACTTTGAACGAGGGCCTCCTCTGAATAAACGATCTTTTTAATTTAGCTAAGACGTAATCCTGCAGTATTACAGAATGAATGAACCTTGGTGACATTTGCCTTGCAGAAATGGACCCAAACAAGTCGAGGACCCGAATATCGCACGTATGCACATCCAACTTAATGTCACATCGCCTCACACGTAACTCATACGACCAAGAATCATGACGGTTATACAATGATGATCTCTTCATGTTATGCATAGAGGTGTGGCCACCCGTGTGACTCGGAAATCAACACGACCGGGTGATTAGCCTCCATATACACGTAATTGTCACATTTTTTGTAACATTTATCAAATGCTTGATTAGCATTTAGCTTTCACATTTTTGTGCCGTGTGACCGTAACATTTTTCTAACAGACTTTATTATTTTTCCGAAACATTTTTTTTCAAATACAAGGTCAACATTTTGCCCATATGCATTTTTTTCAAATGCTTGATTAACGTTTTTCAAATACAAAATTAACAATTTCTAATACATGGCCAACTTTTTTTATACACATTTAACATTTTTCAAATGCTTGATTCACATTTTCTAAATGAAATATTAATAATTTCTTAACATATGTCCAATATTTTTCTAAACACTTTCAATTTTTTTCAAATGCTTGATTAACATTTTTCAGATACAAGTTCAACATTTTTTTCAAATGCTTGATTAACATTTATATATATATTGAAAAAATATCCATCATTTTTTAATAAGTGGTAAACATTTTTTATACATATTTAACATGTTTAAAATTCTTGATTAGTATTTTTCAAATACTTTTTTATATTTTTGAAAATTCTTGACTAACATTTTTATACACATGATAAAAAAATCATCATTTTTTAATACATGGTCAACATTTTCTCTATACACATTTAACATTTTTCAAATGCTTGATTAGCATTTTCAACCACTTGTACAACATTTTTTCACTGTTCAAGATATCGGCCAATATTCTGATAAATCGGCTGACTTATCGCTTATTGGTGTCTGACCGATAAGATAAATCGGCCGATATGCCGATAAACTGGCCGATTTACCGCTTATCTTGGATCAACTGTTAAGTTCCTGATAAGCGATATCCCCGACATTGCTTTTTTTAAACGCTTGATCAATATTTTTTAAATACATGATCAAATTATTTATAGACATTTTTCTACATACATTTTTGTATACGTGATAAACATTTTATCTATACACATTTAACATTTTTCAAATGCTTGATCAATATTGTTAAAATGCTTTATGTAGAGTGATTTTTTAATATATTTATTTAGAATATTTGGAATAAAAAACGAACGTAAAGGAGAAAACAAAAAAAGTGAAGAAAAACAAAAAAACGAGGCTTTTGTTCCCGCGTGCCTGGGCCAGCTCAATTCGTGCCACCTATGAGCGAGTGTTGCTCCCGTCTCGCTGAATGCGGGTTATAGGGCGCCCCTTGTGCATTGGGCCGCCGTTTGTATATATTTCAAAGGTGGCAACCCATACCCAAACCCTATTTGGCGTCTTCAGCACAGGCTAAAGGCAATTTCTCGAACCGGCGCAAAGCCCCTTACATGCTGGGCCAGCCCATTTACCCTTTTTATTGTTTTCTGTTCAACTTGAAAAAAGGTGCGGCGACGTGATTCGAACTCAAGATCTTCATTCAGTGAGGACCACAACAACCAACTAGGAAATCTTAACGCTTGGGCTTATTTACTTCATTTTCTCCTTTACTTCTTTCTTCAGTTCGCGGAAGCCCCCGGTTTTGGGAAGCTTTGGACAGATTCCAAAACCGGGTTTTCCCGGTTCGGTGGTTGCTTTCGGACGGTTCTTATACCTTTTTTTTTCCTTTTTCTTACTTATTATCTTTTTCTTGTTACTTTTTCTTTCTTACTGTTTTTCCTTGTTTCTTTTCTTTTCTTTTTCTTTTTTATCTTGTTTTCATTTTCTTTTTTTAAGTGCATGAATATTTTTCAAATTCGTGAACTTTTTTTCACAACTGATCAATTGTTTTTCAAATACGTGCACTTGCTTTAAAAAAATCTATGAACTTTTTTCAAACCCCGAACCCTTTTCTCAAAAATCATGAACTTTGTTCAAATCTATGTGAAATACTTTCTCAAAATTCACAAGTTGTTTTTTTCAAATTAATGATTTTTTTCAAAATCAATGAACCATTTTAAAATCTGTGAAATGTTTTCAAAATTGATGGACTATTTTCAAATTTGTGAATTTTTGCAAAATTCTTAATGTTTTTTCCAAATCAATGAATGTTTTTAAATCCGTGACCTTTGTTTTTTAGTCATGAACTATTTTTACATGATCATTTTCTAAATTTGTGAACAATATTTGAATTTGAAATTTTCTTTCAAATCCATGAGCTTTTTTGAATTCCTGATTTTTTCTTTTTTCCCTAAAGTCAATGATTGACCGGTCAATAGGCGGACCGGTCAACCACGACTGATGAATAGAGAACCAAGCGCCAGTGACGAAAAGCTGCGCTGACGAGGGGCTCTCCAACCTACATTTTTTCACACCTATCTGCATTTCATTCTTTCACACTCAGCTAGTCTGTCCCGAACGTACCTACATGCATGTCGGTCATGGCAGAGAGGACAGTTGTGAGTTAACCCGTGGCACTCTCGCACATGTAACGTGAGTTGTACCTAAAGCCGTCCTGGCCGTGCGCCTGAAGGAGGAGGAGTATAGGAGGGTGGTGCTTGGAGGACAGTCGTGCGTTAGCCCGTAATCTTAACGCTTGGGCTTATTTACTTCATTTTCCCCCTTACTTCTTTCTTCAGTTCGCGGAAGCTGTCGACAGATTCGAAAACTGGGTTTCCCAGGTTCGGTGGTTGCTTTCGGACAGTTTTAATTTTATATTTTCCTTTTTCTTACTTCTTTTTTCTCGTTCCTTTTTTTTCTTTTTCTTTTTCCTTGTTCTTTTTATTTTCTTTTATCTTTTCTATCTTGTTTGTTTTTTGTTTTTTTAAGTGCGTGAACCTTTTTCAATTTTGTGAACTTATTTTGACAACTGATGAATAGTTTTTCAAATTCTTGCACTTTTTTTAAAAGATGAACTTTATTCAAATCCCTGAGCCATTGTCTCAAAATTCATGAACTTTTTTTTGAAATCAATGAAGTTTACTCAAATCCATGTGAAACACTTTCTCAAAATTCATGAGGTTTTTTGCAAATTCATGATTTGTTTTCAAAATCAATGAACCGTCTTAAAATCCGTGAATTTTTTCAAAATTGACGAAGTATTTTCAAATTTGCGATCTTTTGCAAAATTCTTAACTTTTTTCCAAATCAATGAATATTTTTAAATCCGTGACCTTTGTTTTTATTCGTGAACTTTTTTACATAATCATTTAAAAAATTTGTGAACAATATTTGAATCTGAATTTTTCTTTCAAATCCATGAGCTTTTTTGAACTCCTGATATTTTTTCTTTTTTTCCTAAAGTTAATGGTTGACTGATCAACAGGCAGACTGGTCAACCAGGACTGGTGAATAGGAAACCGGGCGCTATTTTGGGCTGGCCCACAATGCCATCCCCAACCTACATTCTTTCACACCTATTTGCTTTTCATTCTTTCGCACTCGGCTAGTTTGTCAGGAACGTACCTACATGTTAGTCGTGGTAGAGAGGACAGTCGTGCACTACCCCATGGCACTCTCGCATGTAACGTGAGTTGTACCTAAAGCCGTCCTGGCCACACGCCTGAAGGAGGAGGAGTGTAGGAGGGTGGTGCTTGGAGGCGTCGGTGTCGCAAAGGTCGGTCGATTGGTCAGGCTAGTTGGCCTTGTGGCCTTCTTTTAATTTCGGTCCAAAGAAGAACCGGGTATAGCTAGCTAGTCAGCTAGAATTAACACTCTCGCAAGTATTAACCATGAGCCACAACAAACACACACACACATGAAGGGAGAGAGACGGAGGTATGCATCTTGCAATTGGGTAGATGAATAGAAGACCGTGACGTCTGTGCGTGCATTGCGTATATCTTGGGTGAATGATAGGCCTATGTTTATCGGGTGCAGTAGGAAGTATTTCCTATTTGACGCTCTTTCCGTCAAATAGTCGACCGAAGGCACAGGCACTGCCTACTCCACCAGATAAACATAGGCCTATCATTGTATCCGGTGCACCTGCACTTGTGGTGCTACCGGCGCACCGGATGCCATAGAATATTTTAAAAAATCTATTATGTTAACACAAGATCAATGTATGATGTCTCAAAATTTCGTATAAAATTTTGAAACATTTTTTGAGATACAAAAATGACAAACTTAACATCAGTGTCATAATGGGCCATATCTAAATCCCAAGTTATGTTATGTGCTATTAAGTGTTCAATTTGTCATTTTTGTTTTTTGAGTTATGTTTCGAATTTTGACTTGAACTTTTATGACAACCTACATTGATGTTGTGTGAGTTTGTTAAAAAAATTCAGAATTTTTTGAACATTTTAGAAGCACAAATGTGAGTCCTGTGCACCGGTAGCACCACAAGCTTTGGTGCACCGGATATTTTCCCTTGGTAACCCTCCAGAAGGTTTCAGTCCTGTTTTCTTTTCTGTTTTTTCATCACACTTTCGTTTTCTCCCTTTACAAAATGTTCAAAATTTTCATAAAAAATCGTAATTTTCAAATGATGTTCAGAAATTTTATATTTCACCTGGAAATTTCAACTTTGTTTGGAAGTTTTGAAAAAGTTAAGAATTCAAAAATTGTTTGCAAATTTCATTTTTTTGTAAATTTCAAATTAGAAAAGGTTTGTAAATTTCATCAAGTTTTTGCCATTTGTACCTAAATGTGGGTCGTTTTTAGGCAGAACCAGGGCGTACTTGGCTCATCTGCCGGAAAGCAGGGCGACTGCTTCGATCGATCACGTCGGAGTGGGACTAGGACTGTGCTTGGGACTTGGCTTTGGCACGCATGTCACATGCATGCAGCAGGTGGATAATTGACGACGCTCGATCATATTGTTTTTCCTCTCTTTTTCTTTCCAAAGGGAGAGAGGATAACGCGGGTATCCCATAGTTAGAGAGTTGTGTAAAACCGAGCTTCCACACTCACCAGAGCATAGGGCCGTTAGATTCAATTTCCTCTGCGATCCTGGCCGTCGGATCTTGGGCCGCTATGAGCCGCTGGATATTTACCCGATCAACCTCGTGGAGAGGCGCGTGCACTCATCCTGAAAAAGAAAAGAGATGCCAATCGGAGGTAATGCATGCATGCATAAGTCGTCTCGGTTGCAATGTGGAGTAAGTCTGATCAAGCAAGAAACTGGCATGACCGAAAAGTTATGCGTGTTCTGCGTTTTGTTCCCATGAGTAGTACTACTGATAAATTTCTCAAGCCCTTTATGTGCACGCACGCATGTTGTCCAAAAATCTCAGTGTATATGCTGCGGTTGCAGCCTCACTGATGCGCTGTCCTGCATCGCTCTGCTAATCGCAGTTGTGCATCGCTCTAATCACTGTGCCAGTCACCACTGAGGTCTGCTGCCTGTTGCTTCTGCGCACGAGTCGGCGAGGCCCAGCTGCACAAGGATGGCGGGAAGTTTGGGCCGGGCCTCTTTCTGTGGCCTGCTTGAGCACCCGGCTTGGCTCGGCTCCCGTCCGGCCACTGTTTGCATCGTCCCTCCGTATGCAGAAAAGAATGGAAGTAATGCAACATTTCCTAATACCTCTCGTTCCTAGATGGATAGATCATAGATGTATGCGACGTGGGGTAAGTAATATGCACCGATCAAGCAAGGAACTGCCATGAGCTCAGAGACATGTGTGTTGTAGCGTTTCATGAACTCGGTTGGGAACTACTCTAAAATGCATATTAGAAATTTGTGCCAAACCGTCAATTTCCTCATAGTCATGCATGAAGTTCTTATAATGTCGCCTGAGCTAGCTAACTATCAATCTTCTACCAAATAAAGTACATTCATAGTAAACCCGCATTTCAATACACGCTACTGACCACTTAATTGTGATTCATGAGATTTTATGTCAAAAAACTACTATTATAAGTTTCCCTAGTACGTACCACCTTTCCTAGTGTGTGTAGTGTGGAATAAGGACTAGTGACAAGCTACCATGATCATTCAATCCATTGAATCTTCATACAAGACCATATTTGGTTTCCTCTATGGTGCAATCTCTCTCGAGCATATTCATATGGCGAAGCTTGTGCGAGCCGATGAGAAAAATTTACTGCTAAGAGGAATGTGGAAAGATTGGCATGTCATATTGCAATCAATCTCGGCAATGTCCCGAGGGAAACACAAAACTAGAGAGCTCTTATCGATGACACTTTGGGTCGCTGGAATTGAAGCACCTTGTATCCTTTTTTGAGAAGAGACCATTGCGAACCAAAATGTTACACGAGGAGCGAGGAAACTGAAGAGAGGAAATGTGAGAGAAATATTGGAAGGCAAAAAGAGTAGTGTCTCATGCAACATTGTGTGCCTATCCTGCATTACTAGTGAGTGGGGCCACAAATTGCACTTGACGGGCTTGGCTTAGTGAAAATAGTAGAGAAATATAAAATAAACTCTGGAAAGCCACTCTTTAAAGTCGGGTAATGCGTTATTGTAAAAGATGTCGTGCATTGAAAGGGTCTTGAAGGAGAGCCTCGACTTTGCACATCATGTCATTATAGTAGAGTAGTTAGCTAGCTCTGGCTACTTATAAGCATTCTATGCACATCAATAAGCAATCAAACGAAGTGGCATAAATTTGGAAGTACTTTTTAGAGTAGCTTCACGAAACCTGGAACACACACGTCTCCTTGGTCATGGCTTTACCTTGCTTGAATCCTTGTTACTCTGCATTCCATACATCTAGGAACGGGAGGTACTAGGGAATCATGCATTACGAAGATGTTGCTTTTGCTATTTATGTTTTTCTGTATGGTTTACTTGCATCTTCTTTATTTATGCAGGCTATAGCATTCTACCATAAAAAGATGGTGTGCAACATCTAGGCACCTTCATGACCCTTTCAATGCACAAAATTATTTACAATTAGGTCTTTCAACTTAGCTTTATAGGAAGCTAAAACGTTTTGTTGAGGCTACCATCAACCTACAATATTTACCTAGTTCAAGTTAGAATAAACATGGCTTACAAATTAAGACTGCAAACAGTAGCCTTTTGTCGGCTCATGTTTTACCAAGGTCTCTCATAAAACGAAGCACATCCTATGTAATGAACAACATGTAACAAGAGGACTAGTGTTTCAAGTTCCACTGGAGTGAGCTCCCGAGGCCACCGAGTTATGATGGTGAGACACACCTATTTTATTTCACATGGCACGTAGGGCTCACGTGGTTGGACCACATTTCCAAACATTGTCTCCTGCATCAATTAGCCATAGTTGCCTATCCTTTGTAAATACTCACTGGCCTCCTATTCTAACATGTTGTATGTTACCAAGTCGAGATGGTGCAGGATTTGTGAGTTTATAAAAAGAGGTGAGAGTAATTACTCATTGCGCCGAATGTGGAGTTTTGCCTAAAAGCCGCCCAGTTTGTCGTCGGGGCATTGGCATGACAAAACAAGTGATGATATTAGGGAGTGCATCGAAGAACCTCTCATCCTATTAATGCCAACCTTTAAGAGCCACAATATTAACGCAGGTACATGAGCATTGAGGGCGCTCTCAACCTATTTTTCTTGTATTAAAATTATGTAATATTTCAATAAACAACAATGTGTTGGTTAGAAATAACCAAATAAGTGGGAAAATTTTGGAAGATACTCCCTCCGTTTCTTTTTAGTCTGCATATAAGATTTGGTCAAAGTCAAACTTTGTAAAGTTTGACCAACTTTATTCTTTGGAATATCAACATTTACAATATTGAAGCTATATGGTATGAAAATTAATTTCATGGTGCATCTAACAATATTGATTTCATATTGTGAGTTTTGATTTTTTTTCTATAAACTTAGTCAAAGTTGATAAAGTTTGACTTTGACCAAATCTTATATGCAGACTAAAAAGAAACGGAGGGAGTATAATGAAAAGGAAATAAATAGACAATAATAAATGAAAATGAATTTTTAAAATAGAAAATATGAATAAGAAATTAAAGTGCAAGAGAAGAAACAATAACATGAAGAGGACGAAGGCATAAACATATGAAAAGAACAAAAATAGTAATAGCAACAGAAAATAAAAAAGTGAAATAATAAATAAAAAATGGAAAAAAGAAAATTCAAAGTTGAAAAATAAACTGGAAAAGAGGTCCTCTCAGTGATCGGGTGGAAGATCGACCCGTCGGCTGCAAGCCAAACAAAGATCTTCCATCTTCGCAGGGCCCATAATTCTCCTTAGATTGGGCTGCGTGAGAGGAGCAAGGAGGCTCTCGGAGAATAGGGGAAGGCTGCATAAGCCGAACGAGTGGTGCATTGGCCAGGTTATTAATGACCTCGGCAAGCTGAAGACTCCACTCCCCTACACGTTGGATGCACCCACGCTGTCTTGAGTACACATGTAATTTGGCAACGTGAGTGCCAACCGCAGCAGTGACCGTGGGGCCGAAGGTCGGCGACTGAGAGCAAGACCAATGTGTTGGTGCTAGCAAATTAAAAAGTAGGTTGAGTCTAAAGAAACAAGAAAATTATCCAATGTTATATTGTTCTTAGCACCTACATTACGGACCCACTTGTCTCAATTTTTGAGGTAGTCCTGGACTAAGGGGTCCTCGGACGTCCGGCCTGTTATCCATGGGCCGGACTGATGGGCTGTGAAGACATGAAGGCCGAAGACCGTACCTGTGTCCGGATTGGACTCTACTTGGCGTGGAAGGCAAGCTTGGCGACCGAAGATTTCTTCTTATGTAAACCGACTCTATGTAAACCCTAGATCCCCGGTGTCTATATAAACCGGAGGGGTTAGTCCGGAAAGGATACACACATTACCATAGTCATATAGGTTAGACTTTTAGGGTTTAGCCATTACGATCTCGTGGTAGATCAACTCTTGTAATACTCATATTCATCAAGATCAATCAAGCAGGAAGTAGGGTATTACCTTCATAGAGAGGGCCCGAACCTGGGTAAACATCGTGTCCCCCGTCTCCTGTTACCATTGATCCTAGACGCACAGTTCGGGACCCCCTACCTGAGATCCGCCGGTTTTGACACCGACATTGGTGCTTTCATTGAGAGTTCCACTATGTCGTCGACAAAAGGTTTTGATGGCCCCTTCAATCGTTGATAACGACGCTGTCCAAGGAGGAACCTTCCTCCCCGGATAGATTTTTGTGTTCGGCGGCTTCGTACTGCGGGCCAACTCGCTTGGCCATCTGGAGCAGATCGACAGTTATGCCCCTGGCCATCAGGTCAGGTTTGGAAGCTTGAACTACGTCGCGGATATCCGTGGAGACTTGATCTTCAATGGGTTCGATACCGCGGCGATCGCTCATCGCTCCGATGAACATGACTTAAATCTGTCACCGGATCACATCCAGGAGATAGTTCCTGTTGCTGCAACGGCCTTAGATCCGGAGCAGATCGTAATGTCCGAGGCCACAGAGTCTGCCGCGCTGGAGCCGCACACGGATTCAACACCCGGCAATATTTGCTTCAACGGAACCTCGGACTCGTCTCCGGCTATAAGTTCCAGACCGTGTACGCCTGCGAACACCGAGCTAGATCGGTTATCGACCTTCGAATTCAGCGTCGCTGACGTTTTCCAGCACTCACCTTTGGGTGATGTGCTGAACTCTCTAAAGAATTTGTCCTTGGAGAAGGACTCGCAGCCGAACTATGTTCGGTTCGAGTTAGAGGCCAATGATGGGAAATTTTGCTTCCCACCCGCCACCCACTTCATAGCTACCGTCGAGGACTTAACCGACGAGCTCGACTATGGCTCCGAAGACATCGACGGTATGGACGACGATGCCGACAGGGAGCAAGGCCAAGACCCACCATTCACTGGACATTGGACGGCCACCTCTTCGTACGACGTGTACATGGTTGATACACCTAAAGGATCTGGCGACGACAAAGAAGAGCCAGATGCGAATAAACACTCTGAGACACAGTCCAAACGCCGGTGCCCTAAACGCCGCTCTAAGCCTTGTCGCTCAAAAGATGGCAACACTGGCACCGGAGGAAACAGTACTCCGGGCGACGCCGAAAACAATGAAGACCCTGTTGGAGCCGCATCCGAACAGGAGGAGCAAGACAACGAGCAGGTTAACCCTAATAAACAGGCCACGCCCAATGACCCGGATGACGATAGTTATAGTCCACCCTCCGAGGATGATGAGAGCCTTGGCAATGAAGACTTCATCGTGCCTGAGGCACCCCTCGAGCAGGAGCGCTTTAAGCGCCAGCTCATAGCCACTGCAAGAAGCCTAAAGAAAAAGCAGCAGCAGCTCCAAGCAGATCAAGACCTACTTATCGATAGATGGACAGACGTCCTGGCAGCCGAAGAATACGGGCTCAAGCGCCCAGCCAAGAGTTACCCAAAACGCAGACTGCTACCTCAGTTCGATGAGGAGGCACCAGATCCCATACCTCCCTCACGCAATGTGGACCGACCACCATGCGGACGGGATAGTGCGGCAGACCGACCACCCCGCGGTCGGGATAAAACGGCAACTCAGGCCGAACAACAGCCCGCCCCACCGCCTCGCAAACGCAGGGACAGACCAGCTCGGGACCATACATACGATCTTAGGCAGGAATTGGACAGTAGAGCAGGACACACCAGATCTATATACGGATCGCGGGGACGCTTCCCTACTCGGGATGATAGCTACCTATTCGGACGTGATAAACTTAATCACACCTGGGCCGATAACCACAGACGGACTTCGTCGGAGGTGCGCCGTGACGCGACCCGCTATAGAGGTGCCGCACACCATCTCTGCTTCACAGATGAGGTGCTGGATCACGAATTCCCCGAGGGGGTTCAAGCCTGTCAATATTGAATCATACGACGGAACAACCGCCCCCGCAGTGTGGATCGAAGATTTTATTCTCCACATCCACATGGCCCAAGGAGATGACTTCCACGCTATCAAATACCTCCCGTTAAAGCTCAAAGGACCAGCTCGACACTGGCTAAATAGTCTGCCTGAGAACTCCATCGGCAGCTGGGAGGACTTGGAAGAAGCCTTCCTCGACAACTTCCAAGGTACATATGTCTGGCCACCCGATGCCGATGACTTAAGCCACATAGTTCAACAACCTGGAGAATCAGCTAGAAAATTCTGTACTAGGTTCCTAACCAAAAAGAGCCAGATCGTTGACTGTCCGGATGCCGAAGCCCTAGCAACCTTCAAACACAACATCCGTGACGAATGGCTCGCCCGCCACCTCGGCCAAGAAAAGCCGAAATCCATGGCAGCCCTCACAGCACTCATGACCCGCTTTTGCGCGGGTGAGGACAGCTGGCTGGCTCGAAGCAAAAACACAACCAACGAGGCAGGCCCCTCTGAGGCCAAGAACAACACCGGCAAGCTCCGGCGCAATAGACACAAACGCCGAAGCAATGGTGATAACACCGACGACACCACAGTGAACGCCGGATTCAGCGGCTCCAAGTCTGGCCAACGGAAGAAGCCCTACAAGAGGAACAATGAGGGACCTTCCAGCCTGCACCGCATACTCGACCGTCCGTGCCAGATACACGGCACCCCAGACAAACGAGCCAATCACACCAACAGAGATTGTTGGGTCTTCAAACAGGCTGGCAAGATAAATGCCAAAAACAAAGAAAATGGATCACAAAGTGAGGACGAGGACGAAGAGCCCCGGCATTCGAACACCGGGGGGCAGAAGAAATTTTCCCCTCAAGTCAAAACGGTGAACATGATATACGCCACGCACATCCCCAGAAAGGAGAGCAAGTGGGCATTCAAGGACGTCTACGCGGTAGAGCCAGTCGCCCCAAAATTCAATCCGTGGTCGTCATTTCCGATCACCTTCGATCGTCGAGATCATCCAACTAGTATCCGCCATGGCGGTTCGGCCGCACTGGTCCTTGACCCAACCATCGACGGATTCCACCTAACACGAGTCCTGATGGATGGTGGAAGCAGCCTCAACCTGCTCTACTAGGACACGGTATGGAAGATGGGCATTAATCCCTCACGAATCAAGCCCACAAAGACTACCTTTAAAGGAGTCATACCAGGCGTTGAGGCCCGCTGCACGGGCTCAATCATGCTGGAGGTGGTCTTCGGTTCTCCGGATAACTTCCGAAGCGAAGAGTTAATCTTCGATATCGCCCCCTTCCGCAGTGGCTACCACGCACTGCTCGGACGAACCGCGTTCGCTAGATTCAACGCGGTCCCACACTATGCTTACCCCAAGCTCAAGATGCCCGGTCCACGCGGTGTCATAACAGTTAATGGAAATACGGAATGCTCCCTCCGTACAGAGGAGCACACCGCCGCCCTAGCAGCAGAAGTACAGAACGGCCTTTTCAAGCAGATCCGCAATCCGGCTGCCGAGCCCACGGACACCGTCAAGAAGGTCCGGACTACGCTGCCACAGGACAACTCGGCCCGTCAAGAGCTGGACTAGCAATTCGGCCTCCATCCTAGCCCTGATCAAGTAGTGGCACTCGTACCACGCGCACATAATTACACACTCAAAATCCCATGGGCATCGACGGAGGCACAGCTTGTGGTCCATAGTACGGCCTAAACGACCCCGGACTCACACATACTTTCACCCCTTTTTCCTTTTGTTTCAGGTTCCTTTTCCCGTGTGCCTGATAACCAGTCCTTTCGAAGGATCGACATACAAAGACGGAACGCAGCATAAGTGCGTAGGGTAACCTCTACACGTTCTTCTTGACGGTATTTCTACTTATTTCTCAGGACCCGCATGCTGCACCCTCTTAATTCTGGCATGTTAAATAGCTCGGATACTTACCGCACTTTTTGTACAGGATACGCCTTGACGTATCCATACAGTTATAATGAAAATGGTTTGCGACCCTGTTTCTGTGGTTTTCGTTTCTTACCTCATTTTGATTTCGTTTTATCGATCGCATCCGTACAATCTCGTACGTCTCATATTCGCCAGAGGCTCCCCATCGTCCCATAATACGGCAGCAAAGTCCGAACACTTCTTATAGATAAGTTCGGCACCCCGAATTTAGCATTATATGCATTGGCTCCGAATCATGTCTTTGGTCAATAGTTGGGGTGCCCGGCTCCTGTGCTTGCTGCCCTACGTTCCGCTGAATCGGCTAGGGTAGTAAAGGGAGAACTACTGCGATTGTGCCCTGGCTTTGACCAGACGAGCACCTCAGTAGAGAAAGCCGAAAACTGACTGTCATGATATGGCGTGAGCCGGTCAGCTGTTCGAGGGTTACAAATCGTTGGAGATTTTTTTCCGTGTTATGCGAGAGATCGGCACTTCCCGATCAGATGCTGACAGTACTCTGATTTAAACCAGGGGCTGCGCCCATGCTTTATTATAAAACTCCTATGGCTAAGAAAGGGCGTTTAAGCCGTACAGTCTGATTGCTTTGTTCGTTGCGCTAAACAACTCCTTCAAGGACCATATAATTGGATCAAGATTGTTTAGATTCCATCTCGAACACCTCCGTACTACCTACGTGAGGGCAGAAGCCGACGACTGGCCAACCCTCAGATTACATGCAACACGGTCGCACAGGAGGAAACAATTAAAAGCATAATAAAATTACATTATAGAAACAGGCTTTGTTTTCACAATACATGGCAAAGGAAACATGAATACATTTATTCAAATACAATGTCCTGTGAACATTGCGCCGCTACAAGTCGAGACCCTTCTATGACATCCGCAAAATATCGCTCGGGTGTGCGGTGCTCCTTGCCCTCCGGCGGCCCGCTGGCAACTTCAACGGCGTTCATCTTCGCCCACCACATCTTGCAATGAGCGAAGGCCATACGGGCACCTTCAATACAGGCAGAGCGCTTGACGACGTCCAGCCGAGGACAGGCGTTCACCATCCGCCTCACGAGTCCGAAGTAGCTGCCGGGCATAGCTTCGGCTGGCCATAGCCGGATTGTCAAATCCTTCTTGGCTAATTCGGCCACCCTATGCAGCTCCACCAGCTGTTTCAGCTGATCGGTGAGGGACACGGGAGGCTCTGACACCGCATATTGCGACCAGAAAAGCTTCTCCGTAGAACTCCCCTCCTTTGGCTCGATAGAACTCCACGGCGTCCAATACACTGCGTGGTAAATCAGCAAAAGCCCCTGGGGAACTTCGAACCTGGGTTAGCAAAAGGTACTGCTTCTCCTTATACTTGCTTTGCATCTTAAAAGCCTTACCCGCCGTGCTCTTCTTGGCCTCCTGGATCTCCTGGAGGGCGGCCTGGGCCTCATTTCGTGCGGTCTCCGCGCTCTGACGAGCCTTGGTGAGCTCGGCCCCTTGAGCCGACGCATCATGCTCCAAGGTCTCACATTTTTTCACCGCATCCTGGAGCTCCTGCTGGACTTCTTTGACCCAGGCCTTGAGCTCCCTACGGGCGGCTTGCTGCTGGACAACCTTCTCCTCGGCCTCGCCCAGGGCCTTCCTCAGAGCCTCGACCTCGGTCGCGGCTCCTACACATATCATGCCACCGCGGTCAATATAAAGCGCATATTCTTTTCCGAACACATAGCAAGCCGTCATTTACCTTGCTTCTCCTGGAGCCGAATTTTAACCTCGCCAAGCTCGTTCTCGGTCCGCTCCAGCCTCTGCTTCAGTTCAGAGACCTCGGCAGCATGCGAGGTTGCGGCCAACAGTGACGCATGCTTATCGATACATAGTCAGTTAGTCTCCTATAACTAAGGATGGATCTTCTGTCCGGTTCCTCTCGCCGGACACCGGACAGTGTCTCAGGGGCTACGGTCTACATGGGTTTTTTCTCTCTCTTACCTCAAAACCTGTCAACAAGTTGCTGCAGGCTTCATTCAGTCCGCTCTCGCACCCATAAGGACACGGTGCTCGTCCATGACGGAGGCGCCTCGTAGCGCCTCCATCAGGTTATCCAGCGCCCCTGGATGGACGGGGGCCGCCGGTGGGAGCGGCGCGCCCCCCTCTTTCAAAGGGGCCTGCTCGCCTGACTCCGGAGCAATATGAGATTCCGGAATCGTATTCGGCTGAGGGCCGAACTGGATGCGGCCCTCTTCGTCGGTCTCCATGGGGCTCGGTTCCCCCATGTGTCCGGCAGTGGAGGTCTCGCCTTGTGGCGCCTCCCGGATGATGTCCTGGGCTCCTCCCCGGTTCGGAGCGATCCTCCGGGACAACACCTCCGTGTCGTCCCTGCCCCCGGGGGAATAAGCAGGTGGTGGCGACATGCTCGCCATCTCCAACGGAGCCAGCGAACCTCCGGATGAGGATCGCTAGATAAGGTCGTGGGCTGGACTACAATAGTACAGTTAACTATGTCAAAATAATGAAGAGAAAGGGCTGGATGTGCGCATGAGCGAGCCATGTCACTTACGATGCGGCCTGGGGCTTAGTGCGGGGGCGTCTTTCCGGACTACTATCAACGTCCCACGCGGTATTGACCGCTGGGGCGCACTTCCCCTTCTTGAGCGTTTCCGCTTCCAGATGTGCCGAAGCCGCCCTCTTCTTCCTCCTCTCCTCAAGGGGAGGGTTGTTTTCCTCTTCCTCCTCCTCTTCCTCATCATTGTCCTCGGGGACAGAGGAGTGAGCTTCGCCATCTTCGGACGTCACGTCCGAAGCGCCCTTGCGGCGGGGGCCACTCTTGGCCCCCTTAGCCTTCTTCTTGGCCTTCTTCTCCGGCGCCTTGTATGGCGCCGGTACCAACATCTTCGCTAGGCGCGGGATGAACGGTTCTTCAGGCAGCGGAGCCGGACACAGGATCCGCTTCGCCCTCTCCATCCAGTCCTGAAAGAGCAATAATAAAAGCTCAGACATTATCCTCGAAACATTTAAGTTGGGGATACGTCAAAAGTAACATACCTCGCTGGCGGGGTGTGTACAGTCATGACCACGGTCTGAATCCGTGGCCGGCGGTTTCTCGTTGCCCTTAAAGAGCAACTTTCAGGCATCTTCGTGGGTGGTCTCGAAGAGCCTCACCAGGGTCCGATGCTTCTTCGGATTGAAATCCCACAGGGGGCGACCTCTGCGCTGGCATGGGAGAATCCGGCGAACTAGCATCACCCGGATCACATCGACGTGCTTGACGTCCTTGGCTATCATGCTCTATACGCGCGTCTGCAACGCTATCAGCTCATCGGGCGAACACCAGTCCGGACTCTTCTCGACCCAAGAGGTGAGTCGCATGGGAGCACCGAAGTGGAATTCGGCGGCCGCGGCCCAGGTGGTGCCGCGGGGTTCTGTGATGTAGAACCATTGTCTCTGCCACTCCTTCACTGTCTCCACAAAAGTGCCTTTCGGCCAGGAGACGTTGGGTAACTTGCTCACCATGGCTCCTCTGCACTCCGCGTGCTGTCCGTCCACCACCTTCGGCTTTACGTTGAAGACTTTGAGCCACAGCCCGAAGTGGGGTTGGATGCGGAGGAAGGCCTCGCACACGACGATAGACGCCGAGATGTTGAGGAAGGAATTCGGGGACAGATAGTGAAAATCTATCCCGTAATAATACATCAGCCCACGGACGAAAGGGTGGAGCAGAAACCCTAGCCCGCGGAAGAAATGGGGGATGAATACTACCCTCTCAGTGGGCTTCGGCGTGGGGACGACTTGTCCCTCGGTAGGCAGACGGTGGGTGATCTCCTTTGCCAAATACCCGGCTGCCCAAAGCTCAGTAATGTCCTCCTCCCTGACGGAGGAGACCATCCACTTGCCTTGACCTCCGGATCCGGACATGGTTGCTTGAGTGGAGAGGAGATGAGTACTTGGGCGCTGGAGCTCGAGATTGGAAAGACGGGGACAAAGAGAGGGCGTGAGAGAGGAAGAGGGAGCCCTTATCCCCTTATAAAGACAGCGAATATTAAACGCCTCCTCACTCGCCCTGAAAACTCGCCTATTCCCAAGGGCCGTATAAATGGCACGGTGGGTTACCCATGCCCGCATTGATGAGAATCCCGCGATAAGGGGACACGATCTCTGCTTTGACAAGACGTGCCAATGGCAACCGCGTCTCAAAACGTGGAGCGGCAGACGAGAAACAGTTCGAAATTATGACCGGACAGACGTGATGCCGTGTTATTAAAAAAGCTGTCAGCGGATAGAACTCGTGTAAAAAATATATATATTCTCTCTGCGGTTATGTATGGTGTGCATGTGGTAGGTTCAGTACTATCATCGCCTCCGAAGACTATCTTAGAGTTCGGAATGGGGAACCCGCCTTGCAATGCCGGAGACAATCTGCGCGCCGGACTCCTCGTCATTGAAGCCAGGTTCAGGGGCTACTGAGGGAGTCCTGGACTAAGGGGTCCTCGGACGTCCGGCCTGTTATCCATGGGCCGGACTGATGGGCTGTGAAGACATGAAGGCCGAAGACCGTACCTGTGTCCGGATTGGACTCTACTAGGCGTGGAAGGCAAGCTTGGTGACCGAAGATTCCTTCTTATGTAAACCGACTCTATGTAAACCCTAGATCCCCCCGGTGTCTATATAAACCAGAGGGGTTAGTCCGGAAAGGATACACACATTACCATAGTCATATAGGCTAGACTTCTAGGGTTTAGCCATTACGATCTCGTGGTAGATCAACTCTTGTAATACTCATATTCATCAAGATCAATCAAGCAGGAAGTAGGGTATTACCTCCATAGAGAGGGCCCGAACCTGGGTAAACATCGTGTCCCCCGTCTCCTGTTACCATCGATCCTAGACGCACAGTTCGGGACCCCCTACCCGAGATCCGCCGGTTTTGACACCGACAATTTTCTTTTCTACTGATTCATTTTTTGTGTGGAAAAGTTTGTTTTTGCCACTCTAGTTTTTGTTCACTTTGCTAATGCCACTCGAGAATTTGACATCTCACTTTTGCCGCTCTTAACTTTTGACAATACATCACAAATGCCATTCAATGAAAAAGTAATAATTTTTCATTTCACTTTTGCCACTCTTAGCTATTGGCAATGTATCACAATTGCCACTATAATTATTTTTTTGCTTTTGCCAGAGAATGGCAAGTGTGATGTATTGTCAAAAGCTATGAGTGGCAAAAGTGAAATGTCAAATTCTAAAGTGGCATAAGCAAAGTGGGCAAAAGGTAGAGTGGCAAAAACAAAGTTTTCCCTTTTTTTGCCCACCCCAACCACTTGTATTTTCGCTATGAGCCAATAGGGTCAAAGATGCCTCTATACTTTCCTCGCAAAAAAATTGCCTCTAGACTTGGTGCTTCAACTAGAACCAATTTTACTACCACAATTTTTAGTACCAGCATGAGTCGACGCTAAGAAGTCTTAGCACAAAATGTTGACAAATGTTGCTCATATTTCTGAGAGCCAATGAATGCATAGGTCAAACCAGACTAGGGCAAGGCACCTGTTGCCCCCGCCTACCATGACCTTCTTCACCACCTAGCTAGACTGTTGATCGTGTCGCCTCACCTTGATCAGAATCGTGCCCAGCGTTTGGAACCAGCAAGGCATTGCAGCCATGGACCATAGCCACTTAGTTTCGAGCATCCCATCTTCCTCATATCCATGATGCTGAGGCGTCCTAGCTCAACAAACCGGCACACATCTCGTCAGACCATGGCGCAGTTGTCACCATTTGCTACGCCAAGGTCGTGCCATAAGAGGTTGCCTCGCGACATCAGTACATAATGTTGCCACAACTTTCATTCACATATTTGAATGCTTAGCATAATTTCTTACTTTCTCAAACAACGGATGTAATTTGTAAGGTATTCTGACTAAACCATGTAGCAAGCGAAGCATCAATTGTAAGCTATTTACACTCCTAGGTCCGACATATGTTAGTATTGATAATTTTGTCAAGGCCTTTATATGCACATAGTTCATCCCAAATCCGTTGTTTAGCACATCATACAAATCGTAATGTCGATTGCTAGTCTATTAGAATTTTTTATCTTATTTTCCAAGTTGCTGTGGCAGACTCACGCGCCCAGCCATTCTCGCCAGTGCGCACGCATGGATGATGTCCAAGATTTCAGTGTAAATGGTGGCGGCTGGTGCCTCTCAGATTTGCTGACGTGCATCGCTCTGCTGACTGCTGTTGTGCATCACTGGTAATCACTGTACTAAGCGCCACTGAAGTCTGCTGCCTGTTGCTTCTGTGCACGAGCCGGTGAGCCAGCCGAGCTGCATGAAGACGGAGCCACGTTTGGACTGGACCTCTTTATGTGGCTCGCCTGAGCACCCGGCTTGGCTCAGCACACGTTCGGCCAGCGTTGGCATTGATGAATGTAAGTAATGTAACATTTCCTAACACCTCTCATTCATAGATGGCTAGATGAATGTGATATGTGGGGTAAGTAATATGGACTGATCAACAAAGGAACTGCCATGAGCTCGGAGACATGTTATTTCTAGCGTTCGTGAACTCGGATGGGAACTACCCTAGAATGCATGTTCAAAATTTGTGCCAAACCGCCAATTTCCTCATACTCATGCATGAAGTTCTTATAAAGTCGCCCGAGCTAGCTAATTTTTAATCTTCTACCAAACAAAGTACAGTGATAGTAAGTCCGCATTTCGGCCACCAACAACGTAGCATGATTACAACAAATATATGTCGATCGAACAAGAAGGAGGCCTGCCTGTGCACGCTTTGGACAATGTGCATCTTTCAACAGTCTTCTTTTATTTATGTTTTTCTGTATGTAATATTTGTACTTTCTTTATTTTGTTGATATAAGAATATGCATGCTATAGCATTCTAGCTACTATAAAAACTCGGTATCCAACATCAAGACTCTTTCAAGAATGCAAATGATTTTGTACAGTAAGGTCTTTCGACTCAGCTTCACATAAAGCTAAAAGGTTTTATTGGGCTTACCATCAACTTACAATGTTTGCCAAAATGAAATAAGTAAAAGGAATATTTACCAACATTAAAACATCACACCATATTTGAAATTGTGTTGAGTATATGCTCGAGCTAGGTCAATGCTAAGAAGCCTTATAACCCAATGTTGAACGTTGCTCATACTCTTAGAGCCGATGAAAGCATAGGTCAAACCAGAATAGGGCAGGGTGCCCATTGCCCCCACCTACCATGACCTTATTCCTCTCCCTAGATAGACTGTCGATCACGTCGCCTCGCCTTGATCAGGAATAGTGCCCCGGGTTTGGAACCAGCAAAATATTGCAGCCATGGATCATGGCCACTTATGTTTGAGCGCCCATCAAATCTTCCTCATAGCCTTGATGTCGAGGCCTCAACAGGGTGGCACACATCTTGCCAGACCATGGCACAGTTGTCACTGTTTACCTCGCCAAGGCTGTGCCAGAAGAGATTGACTCGATCTCTCTCTAAAAAAAAGATTTACTCGCAACATCATTACAAAATATTGCTGCAACTTTCATGCGTATATTTGAATGCTTTGCAGAATTTCTTACTTTCTCAAACAACTCAAGTAATTTTTAAGTTATTTTGACCAAATTATATAGCATGGGAAGCATCAAGTATAAAGTTATTTACACTCCTGTAGGTCCTACATATGTTAGCAGTGATAATTTTCTCAAGTCCTTTATATGCACATACTTCATCCCAAATCCTTTTTTTAGCACATTATACAAGTCATCATGTTGATTACAGCCTATTAGAATTTTGTATTCGACTCCCTATGTAAACATAAGATGTCTTGGGTAACTCTTTTAGTGACTGTTTACAGAGGGAGTATTTGGCAAGTTACCACACTCAGGCCGCTCGCTCAGGCCACCAGCATGCACGCATGCTATCCAGGATTTCAGTGTATATCCTTGCGGCTGCTGCCTCTCAGATTTGCTGACGTGCATCGTTCTGCCAATCGCTGCTGTGCATGACTCGTAATCACTGTGCTAAGTGCCATTGAAGTTTGCTGCCTGTTGCTTCTGTGCACGAGCCGCCGAGCCAGCCGAGCTGGACGATGACAGAGCCATGTTTAGAACCGGCCTCTTTCTGTGGCCCGCACGAGCACCCGGTTTGGCTCGTCTCGCGTCGGGCCATCGTTGGCATCATAACTCCATAGGTTGACAAGGATGCAAGTAATGTAACATTTCCTAATACCTCTCGTTCCTAGATGTATGCTATGTGGGGTAAGTAGCAAGGACTGATTAAGCAAGGAACTGACATGAGCTAAGAGACGTGTGTGCTGGGATTTTGTGAACTCATATGGGAACTACTCGAGAATGCATATTAGAAAATTATGCCACATACCGCCAATTTCCTGATTGCTGTGCATGAAACTCTTATAAGTAGCCCGAGCTAGATAACTATTAATCTTCTACCAAACAAAGTACACTCATAGTAAATCAGCATTTCGATCCATTAGGAACGTAGCATGATTACACTAAAGATATGTCCAGCGAACAAGGAGGACCTCATGCGCACGCTTTGGACAATGTGCATATTTCAACAGTCTGTTTAGGTATATTTTTTTTATATGGAATATTTGTACTTTATTTATTTCATTGATATAAAAATATGCATGCTATAGCATTATACTATAAAAACTCATATGCAACATGAAAACTCTTTGAATGCACATGATCTTTTACAGTAAGGTCTTTCTACTTAACTTTACATAAAGGTAAAAGGTTTTATTGGGTTTACCACCAACTTACAATATTTGCGAAAATAAAATAAAAAAAGGAATATTTAGCAACACTAAAACATCACGCCGTAATTGAAACTATACACTAGAGTATATGCTCGAGTTTGGTTACAAATTACGATTGTTAACAAGAGACTTCTTGTCATTTTAATGTTAACCAGACCTCTCATCAAATGAGCCACACCACCTAGGCAATGAACAACATGTATAAGGGAAGTAGGGTTGCACGTCCACCTCAATTATGCTCTAGAGGCATGCCATTCTGTGTGGTTGTAGGGTTCACGGTTGGACCATGATTATAAACATCATGTCTCGGCATCAACTTTTCATAGTGACCGGCAGCTCGAGCTTAGCTACAACGATGATGATTCCAGGAGAGGTGCCACAAAAAAGAGAATGTGATGTAATTTTTTTTAGATCTGAGGCACATGCCCGGTCTTAAACCGAGGCCCTTACAAACGAGTTCAAGCCGGAGTACGGTTCAGACGAAATGGAAACGAGACAAGTACGATACATGATCCAACAGGGCCAGATGATACGACGCAGCATGCAAAGTCCTCATCCTAGCTAGGGTGGTAGGACGGGTGGTTCCCTAACCAGTGTTGTCCGTCCTTCCCGCGTGCCGAAGCTCAGAGCACCTTGCGCGAAGGTTTCTTGCGAGACGGTCCACCCTTCCTCGCTCTAATGGTCATGCCAGAAGCTTCCATAGCTGCAAAAGGATCACCAATTTGTATATCACATCAACCGGGTGGTTGAAATTTTTTCCCTCTATCGTCGAAAAAGGGTTTCCCCCCTCTTTGTATTACAAAGCAACCAACCGATACCACCAACGATAGGTTCTAGGGCGGAAGCAGCACAGGCACGCCCAAAAGAACCAGAAGAGATCGACAAAAACGGCGGATCGACAAAATGCCAACAACGGCGGACCGACAAAAACGAAGAAGCCTCGCGACCACTTCTCCTACCGGAAATCTCCCACCAAGCTCTTAGACTCCGAAGCGCCGGTACCAATTAACACCTCCAAGAAGGGACGCGACGATGATGACGCTGCAGCCAAGGGTTTCCCCCCGTATGCGACGAGGAGAGAGGAAGGGTAGCCCCTGACACCCTCCACGAAGTTCCGGCGGCACCCTCAGGCGCCACCGCGTCGGTGTCGGCCAGGCCTACAGGGATTTCTCCCGATCCCAACCTTCACCTCGGGCGCTTCAAAGCTCGCCACCAAACCGACAACCACCCTGCGCCAACATGGTCTTGAAGCTTCCACGCCGTCTCCCCACGGCACCACGAAGTGAGGTCAGCACACCGAAGAAGAGGACCCGGGACTAGAGGCAGCAGCACCATCGGCACGCGGGAGGGCTCAACCTCCATCGTCAATGACGTCCACCGTCAATGACGGTAGCTGACCGGACGCAATAGCAGGAGCAAACCAGACTCGTAAAGCTCTCGCCTTCGCGCTGCAGTAGACACGCCGTCTGCGTCGCCGCCCCCGGTCCGAGCTGCTCCTCCTTCCCAGCGCACAGAAGACAACGAAGCCGCGCCAGGGGCCGGCCCGCCAGAGGCGCGCTGCCGACCAGCCCGCGCCACCAAGCCGCCCCGCGGCCAAGGAGCCGAGCCGCCACCTCGCCCGCCGCCGGTCATCGCCGCCGAGTCGCCGGACCACTGCCAAACTGAGCAGCACCGCCGCCGTCCCCTACCCCCGGGACAGGAAGTCCCGTCGCCGCCGGCACCACCCAGGCTCACGCCAGGGGCGCCCGCCGGCGGCGGCGGGAGGGAGAAAGGGGAAGGGAACCGCCGAGAGAGAGGGTCGCGCGCCTCCCCAGCCACCTCCCAGGGAGGCGGTGCAAGGGCGAATCCGGGAGGGGGCAGAGGGGCGGGGCCGTTCTCGAGCGACCGGCGGCCGGCGACGGCGGGAGGGTGCTAGGACGGCCAGCGACGGCGGGAGGGAGGCATGGGAGGAACCCTAGCGAGAGGTCGAATCGGGGGCGATCAGCAAAAAGCAAAATTTGCCCTCTATCAATGCTTACCTATGAGTAATCCACAGAGTCCAAGCAATCGCCGCAAACCCCACCCACGCAAGTCTACGATGCGGACCATGCGAGCTTTGATCAATCTGGAAACATCCATAAAAGATCCCGGATTCCATGTACACCCCGTAGCCGCACGCAACACACTCCACCCAAATCGCGCCACAATGCAGCGGAAAAATGATACGATCGCATGTTTCATCTTCCCCACACCACACACATTTGCCGTCACCTGGCCCATTTTGTTTTTGAACTTGATCCCCACATGGGATCCTATTCCTCGCCACTTGCCATGGGAAGATCTTTATCTTGGATGGAATTTTAGGGGCTATTTGGATGTTGACCAACTCTAGCCTTACCAAAAATTGGTCATGCCCACGATATTTGGCTAGCGTTTGGTATGCTACCATTTTTGGCTTGCCACCGTCGACTTGGGCGCGCCCGCATATCGTTTTGCCAACTCGTGGGCGAAACAACGGCGCGGAAATCAGCCACCAAAACATTGGATGCCAAATTTGGGGCGAGCCAGCCACCGTGATATAAAAGGCATGATTGATTTTTGGGTGTGTCTAGGTCTCAGTCGACTGAGACTTAACCAAGTCTCACTCAAGTGATATAGTATATGAGAAGAAAAAGAAAAAACTGAAAGAAAATTTTTGTACGAATCTTAATGGAAGATCAATGGAATATAACATCGACTGAGACATAACGAAGTCTAAGTCGACTGAGACGTAGCAAAACTGTTGATTTTTTCCCACCTATTCGCCACTTTCCCCATCTCTCTTCTCACCTCCACGCACAGAAACAAGCGCGCTCTCGATCTACAATCACTAGGCGGTCGCGTTCCTGCGTCAGTGCGATCTTCTCCGGCGGCCGGCGGCGCTCCTCTGGCGGCCGGCGACGCTGCTCCACCTCTTGAAAGGAGTTGTTAAGTGACACATTTCATGTTTCGGTAGGGGAACACGTTGCAATGTTCCTATACATGGTCGGTCAGCATCACATAAATTCATCTGTTGGATTTGGGTTCTGGCGATATGGTGAAACAGTGAGCAGATATTTCAATATTGTCCTACGTGCGATGGGGGAGTTAGCACATGATCTAATTTATATTAGATCTACGGACACACACACACCCAAAAATCACTAGCAGCCCGAACAGATTCTACCCGTACTTTGAGGTAACCCTTAGACCATAGATTTTTTTTACTGATTACACAAGATCAACCTAGCCCAAGCTTGAAATGAACTTCCCTTTTTCATATTCGTAGGGATGCATAGGGGCACTAGATGGCCCACACGTGAAGGCTTGTGTTCCTGCTCACATGGTGGACAAATTTAGGGCCGCAAGTCATATCCGTCCCAAAATGTGCTAGCAATTGTGACTTTGACCTTCGGTTCACATATGTTCAGAAAAGCAAAACGTATATATAAGTTTGTATTAATGTGTTCTCTTGCTTCTATCATAGTCTAATATGAAAATAAGTGGATAGGCTGCTATTGTCCATATATGTGTTTCCTATTCACTGTCTTTTATTTTGTTTACTTAATATTTTACCATCTTTTGCTTTACCTTATGTGCAGAAAACTACAGTCAATTATCTTACTAGACTCATCAGGTTCTTTCATCAATTGCAAGAGTTATTCTCTGACCAGTCCCATGCTGATGGCTCACTTGCAACTGACCAAAACACTGTCAATGTGGATGATGACAGCGAGGAAGTGAGGGAACTTGAGGCCAATTTAATTCCAGTAGACAACGATGAAGCTGACTCTGATACTATTGATCGTCACAGTCCTAAAGTTGACTTGGAAGGCAAGTCTTTAAACAAGAAGCGCAAGCATGTGTCACCTTCACCTTCCAAGAAGCCAACTATGGGGAAAGCAAACAAGAAGGGCACGATATCTAATGATGATATGTCAGCCAGTATCAACAAGCTAGCTGACTCTCTTGCATCTCCTATTGTTTCTGTGCAACCAATGCCACCTACAGATCCATATGCAAACCTTTGGAAGCGGATAAATGCCCTTACCATACCAGCTAAGGATAAACTTGAGATTGTAGCACATCTATCCAAGCCAGAAAAAGATATCTTCCGTAGTTACCTCAACTATGCTGATGAAACAATTCTTGGACATTGGGTCCGTAGCTTCTTCAAGCCTCGGTTTCAAGAAGATGATGGCAATGGTGAATCTGAACTGCTCACTGAATGGCCACATGACTAGATAGAGTTTGCGGCTTCCTTTTGTTTACATCGCTAGGAGCATGGGTAACATACATCATGCATATGTTGTCTATATAGAGCAGGCTGGGTGCATCATATTTTGTTTATATGGAGCATACTTGGTGCATGTCTGACTAGTATGACTGACATGGTCTGGTAAAGACTTGGTTACTATGTGAATTTTATTTAGCCTCCTTGATTAATACGATGTATCGAACAATATATGAGTTATCTAATGTATTAGTTGAACCATGTCGTTGTCAATTTCTGAAAATGCATGCTTACAGTTTGTGTCTGTGTGTTTGTAAATTGAAATTTTGTATTTATGTCATGTGATATATGTGAGGTAGTATACATATGTGTTTTTTTTGGCTGGCATGCATTTTTGAACCAAACCAAACACAGTCCAATCAAGGTTGCCAAATATTTGGCTTCAAACCAAATGGTGGCCAATGGTTCTGCCAAAAAGTTGGCAAGTTCTGTGGGCTACAATCCAAACAGCCATAACTTGCCAATTTTTTTGGTCTTGCCTTCAAGTTGGATATGCCAATAATTTCGTAGGCTAGATGGGGCACAATCCAAACAGCCTCCTAGCCTTCCAAATCCCACTCAGATCACAAGGAGCAGCCGAGCGGAAGATGGATCCAGTTGAGAACTCCCCTAATGGCTCAAGCATTCAGGTGACCTCGCCCCTACATTGGGAAAGAGAAGTGCCGGCCAAAAAAACACTCACATAGTACCATTCCAGGGACTCTACAGGCCCTAATGATCGGCGGAAGCGTGGCCTCCACCGATTATTGATCCATGCCTCAGCAACCGTGGCTTCTGGTCTCTCCGCAATGGCGAACAGAGAGGGGAAGGGCACGCACAAGGGCTCCTCTCCACACCATTTATCTCGACAAAAAAGGGCGGTATGCCACCCTTTCACATGGAATCGTGCGCCCAGGCATAACAAGGGCCACACCTTTTTCACCCTTCAAAAAATTGTGATAACTTGGTATTTGCTCGAAAGACCATTCCCCTCCTATTAGGCATTGCTCCCTAAAAATAGCAAACCACAGCCCCCTTGCCTAGTAAGAATTTTCCATGCCCATTTTGAGGTAAAGCACCAATTCAACACTTCGGTATTAATCACCCCTAACCCACCTTGCTCCTTTGGGGTGCAAATATGCTCCCATTTCACCATGTGGTATTTTTGTTTGTCCTAGTCTCTAGCCCAGAAGAACCTGGATCTCACCCTATCCATTTTGTCGTGTATCCCATCTTGAAGCAGATAAAAGCCCATAATGAACATCGGGATGTTGGTGAGGCAATCATTGATTAGCACTAGCCTGCCACATGAGGCCAGTAACTTACCTTGACAAGGTTCCACTCGTTTGGTAACCTTTTTGAAAATTGTCTCTAACTCTGGAATAGTCGGGGCCCTATTTGAGATGGGCATCCCAAGATACTTGATTGGGATTGATCGCAACTCATAGTTCATCATATCAGCGGCCCTACGCTTAGATTCTAAGTCTCCTCCCAAGATGAATGATTCACTCTTCTCAAGGTTAGTTTGTTCATCATATGTGATGTAATGTTCCCTGTACCTCCCATTCCAAGATATATGCAATGTAGAGTAACAATGACCCTAGAAAGGAATTGCCACGAGAGAAGGAATATGTTTGTTCGTGCATTATGATCTAATAGGGAAACTACTCTGGAAAGCATTCTACAGGTTTATGTCAAATCGCCAGTTTCTCAATTGTCGTCCATGTAATTTATATAAGTAGCCTCAGCTATATAAGCCATTAATCTTCTACCAACAAAGTACACAAGGAATCTGGTGAATTAACACCATCTAAGAAACTTCAACACTTTCTTGACATGGCATGGCATTTGTTGCATGATTCTTTGGGATCTTTATTCAACACAGCTCAACACAGAAGGCACCATCAAATCAAAAGCCTTAGTTTTTGTTCCAGTTTCTTTGTATTCTATGTGCATAGTCAATCTGGTCGTGACAATACCTTTTTTTTGTACACGATTATAGTTGTACGTAACTCTTTCTATCTATTAATCTTAGCCGTTATAATTATGATAGACGGAGAATATATTTTTATCATATGTGTACGGAGAATATATTATGATTCAGTGGCTCTTTTTGCTTATCATTTTGAAACTTTTTTTAGGAAAAATGTAGTTTCTATCCACCCGATAAGAATTTTTTTATAATGTTGGACCATATATCTAGAAAATTTGTATCTAGTGTTCGTAATAAGAAAACATTTCCACCTATTTTATATTTTGAAGTTTTATCCATAGTTACAATTTTTATTCACAGAATAAGAATTTTCTATGTGGCGTGACCATATATCTAAATCAATGTCAGTTGATATAACATTTAGTATGTAGTGTCTATAATAGGACATGTTTGCTACCCCTTCTATTTCTTATTTTGAAATCCATATATAAAAAATAGTTCTAGTTTATATCCACCTGATAGAAATTTTCTATATCTTCATCATTACCACTCTATAACTACTTACAATTTGAAAGTCACTGTCATGTTTGTTTAGTCGAGTTTGAAAGTCACTATCATGTTTGCATGGTCGAGCAGGTTAAAATGAATAAAATATCGCATATAACCCGAAAACCGATGTCCCGAACCGAACTAACCGGCACCGAAGCCGAATTCACCAAAACCGGAAACTTCGGTTGTATGTCCGGTTTTCATTTGATGAGAACCGAATTTAGTCCGGTGAATTCGGGTTTATTGCTGGGTACCCGAATAGACCGAAACCCGAGAAAACACAGGGGTCCGACATGCGCGTCTGTTGCTGTCCCCTGCGCGTCTGTTACTGTACTCGAAGTGCTCTTTCCACTGCTCGAGTGCACGAGCCCGATGGCCGCATCGGGAAGAGGCGAACCCGAGTAGTACCACAGTGAGCCACCGTCGCTGTATATTATGTGTAAAGGACAAAGTACTAGTAGTACTTCTCTCGGGTAGTAGTAGTACTAAAGGAGCTGCCATCGCTAATTTTACAGAGTAGTAAAGTTTTGCTCCGGAGAATCAATAGCAGTAGTAGCTACTAGTAGCTAGTACGCAGACCTACAAGCACTGTACATCAGAATAAAAGTATAGAGGTTCCTGCTGCTAGTACGTGTACAGTACATTCATCAGAATAGAGGCAGTGATTCCGTCTGTTATTTACTCGGTGCTGTGTTCGGTAGAACCGACGACCGAACCGAAATTTTGGTGCAGAGAATCATCGGTTAGCTAATAATTCTACTGACCGATCGGCCCGTGCTTTGCCAAAACCGAAATTGTGAATTGACCGAGAAACCGACCCGATCGGTTCGGGGGAACCGAACGCCCAGCCGATTGTGCTTTCGACATATACTACAATTTTTGTTAAATAAGTTCGTGCTTTTGACCTATTAATTTGTAGACAAATAAACAATTATATATATTGATATATTAGAATTTTTTGCGAAGGTATATTAGGTTCCATAAAAACCTTTTGACACAGGTACCGATTGCTCGAGATAGCCTTTCATTGTGGTCGGTCAAGAGTCACGCTAGAAATTATGGAATGTGAGCTTAAGTTAGCTGTCAATGTAAAAATATATCGGTAATGTGCAGCGTATTGAGCCAATCTGATGAACAAACACTACTCCTTGTTTCTCTTGTACTAGTAGAAAACAGGGCTTTGGTCACAGGGCAGTATTCACATTAGTCCCGGTTCAGTCACGAACTGGGACTAATGTGAGCATTCGTCCCGGTTCGTGCGGCTAAGGCATTAGTCCCGGTTCACCTGGGCCCTTTAGTCCCGGTTGATGGCATAAACCGGGACTAAAGGGTGCGATGCCCATTAGTCCCGGTTGGTGGCACCAACCGGGACTAATGGGGGCTTTGAGGCATTAGTACCGGTTCATGGCACGAACCGGTACTAAAGGTCCCATTTTCAAACTCTACCCCCTCCCCCCCTCGTGGACCGCCTTTTCAGTTTTAGAAAAAATAAAAGAAATGATGGAAATGTCACAAAAATAAAATAAGTTTCCCATGTGATATGTGGTCTAGTTGTTGGGAAAATTAACAAATATGAATTTCGACTTTATTTGCAAAATCTCTCTGGAATTTGTAAAATGGGCATAACTTTTGCATACGAACTCGGATGAAAAAGTTTTTTATATGAAAAATCATCTACTCGAAAAGTTACATCCGAATTTAACGGGGGGAACCCCGTTAAACATTTTCAAAATCCTCAAAAACCTAACAAAAAAAAGTTACGGGGCTTTTAAGATCTAGAGTGGAAAAAATCGAAAAAATTTCAAACTGTGGTCAAACAATGGTCAAACTAATTATTCAAGAAATATTAGTGTTACTAAATAATTATTGTTTTTTAAAACAATAGTTTCAAACTCAAACAGTGAAATGTGTCACTTCATGCTCAAGCAAAATTATTTAGTAATAATAGGATTGACATCTTACTATTGTTAGGAAAACAACAAGTGCAGACTTGGAAACGAGGGAGAATAGAACCCGGAAGTTAAGCGTGCTCAGGCTGGAGGAGTGGGAGGATGGGTGACCGTTCGGGAAGTTAGATGATTTGGAATGATGAGGGGTGATTAGAGATTAGATGATAAATTGAGAAGTGATGAGGGGTGATGATTAGAGATTAGAGGTTAAAATAATTCAGAAATTTGAAAATAAAAAATTTCAAAAAAAAAATTTCAAAAAAAAAATCATAAAATTTCCTTTAGTCCCGGTTGGTGGGGCTTTTAAGATCTAGAGTGGAAAAAATCATAAAGGTGGAGCTCCACATGGCCGCGGCAGAACCGGGACTAAAGGGGACCGGGACTAAAGGGCCTTACCAACCGGGACAAAAGCCCCTTTTTCTACTAGTGTGCTTAGGTAATTAGAATTTTTTTAACTCCTTTTGCATTCCATTTTTACTTTCTGTCCTGATTGAAGGAAAATGCGAAATATCATTTTGCTAATGCCAACCATAGTGTCATCATGATATCAGCACATGCATGTTGTCCAGCCTGTCTATTTTTTACTATACAGGGTCTGGCATGTACTTTTTTCCTGCAATGCCGTGAGGTAGTCAGTCCCTTTTTTTCTTCCCTTTTTGGCATGGTCCGAACTATCCTTTTATTCTAGGAAGTGGTGAGTCACATTACTTAAAGTAATTTTTTGCAGCGACTTGGACTCTTTTTTTTTACAGCAAACTTGGACTCTTGGTTAGTTGGCTGCCGTAAATTCCAATGCTAGCATAGTTCTCGGACAGATCTTTTAATAGGAAAATTCCATATTGGTTGGATGAGACGTGACATGTTAAAAACGATTTGTACATCATACAACAATATATGTATGTAACGTTATATCTTTTAATCTCAACCGTCAATATCTATAATTAACGGTTAATATAATTTAATCTATATGAACAACGTGATGGCTTGTTTGTCTCTTGTCTTAATAATATAATAGATAGATACTAATAATAAGATAAGTTCCAACAAACAACAAGTAGCAAAGAGGAGTAGTGTTGCACATTTACCTCGAATGTGCTAGAGGCCAGTGAGTTATGGTGGGGACGCTCGCCCATAGTCATTCACTATGGATGTAGGGGTCACGGTTGGACACCACGTTTTAAAACACCATGTCTCCGCATCAATTTGTTGTAACTGATTATCCTCAAAAAATCCTCACACGCCTCAAATTCTGTGTTGTATTTACATCTATGCTTCAGAAGGTGGCAGCCTATTTGTCCTTGTAGTCATTTTTTGCTAAGACTAGCCACAATGGCAGTAACTTCAGCAGTACTCCCTCCGTCCGGGTTTATTGGGCCTATGGGCATCACAAGCACGTCCCTTTTTATAAGGCCCGGCTTTGGAAAGGTGCATGCATGCAACCATTTTATTGATGCATTGAAAGCCATTGTTGTTGGTGCCATAGCTGAGAAATTAATACACTTCATGCGTGTTTTTTCATTGGCTGCATGCATGTGAGAGAGTGTGTTGGGAGTGAAGTGAAAGAATTAATGTGAGCAATTTACTATGTGTCTTGGTCTAAGAGAAGTTGTCTTTAGGCCTAATAAACCCAGACGGAGGGAGTAACATCTAGTCCAACTCAACAAATTTGCTTATGTGGCAATGAGTTAATGAGGAGAGAGGTAGTTTGAGTAACTTCGCTAGTTACTGTAACATCACATCTCCCAAAGCAATATGAGTCTATAACCTAATAAATGAAACTTTGCATGACACCACACTTATGTTACTACCCACTATGAAAGTAGTAACATAGTCTAGGGATATGTGTATGTTACTCTCCATTGTGGCTAGTCTAACTTGTTGAAGGATTGAATGATTTTGCAGAGAAAGGTGCAATTAAAGAATAACTCATGAGACTTGCACAACTGGTGGAGCATGTGGTTTTTATTTCAATAGATGCATTTATTAACTTATAATGTATCATCAAGCGGACACAAAAGCATACACCATGTATCTTCATAGCTAAGGATGCACACAAGAAAAACCAACTCACACGCCAAATATTATGTCGGCGACGGTAAAATCATACAAAACCAAAAGCATGCCTAAGGGGTGGTAGTTGAGGCTTCAAACGATGGAGGACCACCACACTTCGCTTTAATATATCGTCCTCTCATTTGCAAGTTTTGTAACGTTCGTAGTAGCTTTAGTGGTCTACTGTGGATTAAAATTTGTTGGCGAATAAAGGGTTGTCGGGTGCAGTGAATTTGCCCCTTGATTTCTTCATGTAATGATACTGCATATTGTAGCACTTTGGTTTCTAGTAATTGAAGAAGTCATGTGATGCACTTCCATCCTAACAAACCCAAGAGCATGTGCCCTGTTGTCCAGGAGGTGGCCCATTCATGCATCACTTCACTACTCTAGGTCACTTTGGCTTTTGGGGCGACACTGGCCATATTTGTCACCTAGAGCACTGACGTCGAGCCCTGACAGGTCCGGGCTGCTGTGCTCGATCGGCAACCAGTAAAATCAGGGGGGCCATGACGAACCTGATTCATATATTCTCAAAACCGATTTATAAAAGTCATGACTTATATCTTGGAACACTTGTCGTCTAGATCAATTCCTACGCACATACACAAATGAAAGAATAAAATTAGCAACAAGCTATAGGCAACACTTGGAACCGCTAGGGCTAGGTGGGCTGGGGCACCATGTCACATTTACATGGACGTGGTCGTGGCGGGTCCTTTCAGCGACAGCCGATGCCTGATAGCTGATGAAGGTCGAAGACTCAAAACATGAACTGCTCTTAGTCCTTGTCTAAACTGGCGATGGATCGATCATCATATGTATTACACGGAAAAAGAAGGACCGACGATCATACGAAGAAGGCAAATTGCCGAGCGATCGGTCGCCATATGGCCGTTCACTGTCACGTTGGATTGCTCGTAAAGTCAAGGTCTGTGTGCATCAAGTCAACGTATGGAAAAAGCCAACTCCAGTTTGATGGGTAGTGCCCGATTCTGATGGTGTAGGCTGCAGTTCTAGTGTATCTTTAGTCTGACCAGTGGCTACTTGATTATGGCTACGACATCCCCGATTTGAATAGTCTCTACCACCTGACTGTGATATGTATAACACTACTGACCACTTAATTATGATTCACAAGATTTACTGTCAAAAAACCACTAATATAAGTTTTCCTAGTACGTACCGCCTTTCCTAGTGTATGTAGTGTGGAATAAGGACTAGCAACAAACTGCCATGATCACTTGATCTAGTGAATCTTCGGACAAGAACATATTTTGTTTCCTCTATGGTGCAATCGCTCTTGAAAATATTCATATGGTGAAAGTTGTGTGAGCCAATGAGACAAATTTACTTCTCAGAGAATGTGAAAAGAATGGCGTGTGAAATTGAAATCTACCTTGGTAAAGTCCCGTTGGAAAGTCAAAACTAGAGAGCTGTTATCTATGAAACTTGGCGTTGCTGGAATTGAAGCGCCTTGTGGCCTTTTTCAAGAAGAGACCATTGCGAACCACAGCGTTACACAAGGAGAAAGGGAATTGAAGAGAGAAAGGTGAGAGAGATATTGGAAGGCGAGAAGAACAGTGTCTCGGGCAACATCATGTACCCATCCTACATTACTAGTCAGTGGGGGCCACCACTTGCGCTTGACGGGCTTGGCTCGGTGAAAACACTAGAAAAATCTAAAACAAACTCTGTAAAGCCACTCTTCTTTAAAGCTGAGCTATAATACCACATTGTAAAAGATGGTGTACATTAAAAAGGTCTTGAAGGAGAGCCTTCATGTTGCATATCATGTTTTAGTAGTAGTGTAGTTAGCTAGCTCAACTATAAGAAAACTAACGATTTGGCATACATTTGTAAGTTGCTTTCAAGAGTAGCTTCATGAAACCTAGAACATACATGTCTCCTTTATCATGGCTTTTCCTTGCTGGAATCCTTGTTACTCCACATTCCATACATCTAGGAACGGGAGGTACTCGGGAATCTTACATTACACATGTTTTTTGTGACACTCGCCTCTCATCCCAATTCCGGCTACCATAGCCATGATCTGTCACCGATCGGAATCCATCCCCCACCATCATAAACGGACAGGCTGCTCACCGCCTTTCAAAATCAATTTGTCAATATCGAGACGCTATGTGCTCTCGGACTGTACGTGTAGCAACCTTATACTCACTAACGTTGGGCACTAGTGCATCTGGCGTTAGAACCCAGCAATGTCTAAGCTCTACCACATGCTCTCATGCATCATGCATCCTTGCCAAAAAAAAATATGACGTGCTTGTGTCCTTCCAGAGGTTCTTTCTAACAACGTTTATGTGAGTCCGGGCTTGACCAGATCTGTCTACTGTTTGGAGGCATGTGTGAACAATCCAAATAAATCTGTTTATCCATTCATCAATAATTATACAAGCAGTTCATTCATCAATCAGATCCGACGCTAATGGTAGCTAGCTAGGGTGAACTAATCTCTCTCTCGCTAGCAGGCGGGATGGGCGATTGAAGGACTAGCTTAGCTCCTGCCACGAGGAGGTCGCTCCAGCCGCTGGATAGGCAGGTCGGAGTGGTCTCTACAACCAACCAGCCGTGGAGAGGAGGCAGAATCAATCGGATTCTACCTCGTCCTTTCCACCGGAGGCGAGTGCTCTGCTCTACTGGGCTGGTTTTGCTCGAGGGAAGCCGTGAACCAGCTTAGAATGGGCTTGGCTGAGTCTTGTATGAAATATCTTCCCTATCCAAATAGCTATTCTGCACTAAGCTATATCTCGCATTAAGCGAGTCCATAGAAAGTCTCGCGTCGAGGTTTTCGTGGACGTTACTCACACGACCCATTTTAACGCATAGTTATTAAATAAAAAGAGAAGAGGTATCTCGCATAAAGCGAATCCATAGAAAGTCTCGCGTCGAGGTTTTCGTGGTCGTTACTGGCCCGACCCAGTTTCATGCACAGTTATTATATGAAAAGAGAAGAGGAAAGGGGGAGCACGAGGGAACGATCCTTCCTCGCCGCAAAGAAAGCTAGAGCTACTAGCGACCGTGCCAGCCTATAGTTCGAGATATTTATAAGGGACGCGACCTACTGGAAGCACGTCGAGCCAGATTTCACCATTTTTTTTCTTTTTTTGTCTTTCTTTTTTTTTTCTATGTTTTTCATTCTTTTTGCATATGTTTCTCCGTTTTTTTAATTTTCTTTTTCTTTGGTTTATTTTGTTTCCTTTTTTCCTTTTTTTCTATTGGTTTTCATTCTACATTTTTGTATATGTCAACAACATTTTCTAATAATTGCTTAAGATTTTTCCAATGCATATTTAACATTTTTTATTAAATTGTCACTATTATTTCTATACAGATTTTTTTCAAATGCTTAATTAACACTTTTCCAATACAAGATTAATTTTTTTAATACATGGTCACATTTTTAGTATACACACTTTTAAACTTTTTCGGTGCTTGAGAAAGATTTTTCAAATAAATGATTAAGATTTTCTAAAATATGGTCAACATTTTTTCTAGGCACATTTAAAATTTCAAAATGCTTTACTAACAATTTTAAATGCAACATCAACATTTTTTGAATACATGATCATTTTTTCCTATACACAATTTTAATGTTTCTCAATGCTTTGTTATTCCATGGTAAAAAAAGTCTATGCACATTTAACATTTTTGAAATGCTTGATTAATATTTTGAAATGCAATATTAACATTTTTAACACATGGTCGCATTGTTTCTAGACACATTCAACATTTTTCAAATAGTTGTTCAACATTTTTTCAAATGCTTGATAAATATTTTTATATACATGATCAAAATTTTCCATCATTTGTTTTAATACATGGTCAGCATTTTCTCTATACACATTGAACATTTTTTGATTGCTTGATTAACATTTTTCAAATAATTGTTCAGCATTTTTTTCAAAAGCTTAACGGGACTTTACTTGAACCCACTACTCAAATTTACCCCTAATTTCAAAGTATGCTCAAATTTGCGGCTCTACCGTAATGTGGTATTATAGAAATACCCCTAAATGGTTTTTCTGTCAGGTCTTTCATACTTTATAAGCTTCGCAACGTCCCACTGTAGCTGCTGGTGCTTTCCATTCTTTTTGTAGCATCCTTGAAAATATTTATTTTCCCTAAAGACATAAACACCCAAAAACAGGAACTTTCATCCATGGAGATGCTCGGGAATGCTACAAAACAACGGAAAGCACCAGCAGCTAAAGAAGGACGTTGTGAAGCTTATAAAGTTTGGAAGACCTGACAAAAACATCATTTAGGGGTATTTCTATAATACCACATAACGGCAAAGGGGCAAATTTGAGCCCAGTTTCAAATTAAGGGGAAATTTGAGTATTGGGTTCGAGTTAAGGGCTGAAATGTAAAAGTCCCAAGCTTAGCTTAATTAACATTTCCATATACAAGATAAAAATTCCCCATATTTTTAATACATGGTCAACATTTTTCCTGTACACATTTAACATTTTTCAAATGCTTAATTAACATTTTTAAAACACTTGTTCAAGTTTTTTTTTCAAATGCTTGTTTAGTATTTTTTTAAATACATGATCAAATTGTTTGATACACATTATAATTTTTATATACATTTTTCGTATACGTGATAACGATATTCTCTATATGCATTTAACATTTTTCAAATGCTTGGTCTACATTTTTTAAATGTTTTACGTAGAGTGATTTTATTAATATATTTATTTAGATTTTTTGGAATTATAAATATAACTAAAAAAAGAAAGAAAAACAAAAACAAAAAATGTGAAAAAAATCAAAACAAAAAACGAGGCACTTGATCCCGCGCGCCTGGGCCGGCCCAACTCGCACATACTTCATCGATGGTTCCTACCATCTTGCTGAACACGAGGCCCTGTTTGGTTCGGTTGTGGGTTTCTAAAAGCAGCTGTGAAAAATCTGTTGTGGAAAAACAGCTGTGTAAAATATGATGTGAAAAATATGTAGGTCATTTGGCAAACCAGTTGATACAGCTTTTTCAGATTTTGGCCCGCAGCGGAATCAGATTTTGAAAAGCACGTCGTAGGCTGCTTCCGCTTTTGGTTTAGATTTTGGCAGCGGATTTTTGGAATCGGATTCTGTTGGGTTCGCCCTTTGGTTCAGATTCTGCCGCACGGCAGCGGAATCCGTCGATAAAAGCTGAACCAAACAGGGCCATAGGGTGCCCATAGCTGTGCCTCACTAAGCTATTTCTTTCATCATGAAAGTATGCCTCCTCGTCATGCAACATTAATAGAAAATGGTCCAGAACAACATGCAACCCTACATATAAAAATGGCCACCTCAACACACATGATAATTTTTCTCTAATATCATATTTCTATTTATTAATTATATTTTACAATGATACAATTACACAACATATCATTTGCATTTTTAGTTTTCATTGACATATGTTGTAAAATAACCAGGCTAAAAAACATGCATGGAGTCATCTAGTTATATAAATGACAATAACACTATGTATGGAGGACACTCTCCACACTGGGCACCAAAGTATACAATAGTAGATTATGTCCTTCTTAAGTTTAAATACCCAATTATCATATGTAAGGTGAGATCAGAATTAGTTATTGTTTTTTGGTTAACACGGAAAATACCTCTCAAATCCTGGGTGTAGATGAACCAGACGTGGAAAACATAGCAATTGACGAAAAAGTCAAAAAAATCTATTTTTTAAAACAAACTTGACAATATGTTTTACTCATATAAAAAGTTTCACGAACGTAAAATTACAGTTGACTTCTGGCAAAAAACATTTGATACCATGAAAATCCATAATAGATTTAATTTTGGGTTTTTTCATCCATAATACCATGAAAATCTGTCCTACGCAAGTGTAATAGTTGATCATGTTTGTTCCCAAAAAAATTAGGAACTTTTGATATTTTTTTTCAGTTACTATTTTTTTTTGATTCAGGTCTATATACCCCAGAATCCAAACATTTTCCGTCCGGTTTATATCCCATTTATACCTAGAAAGCTGAAACTATTGCACAAAATGAGAAATTTACTGATCTTGAGATGTCTCGTTGAGCTACTAGTCTAGGATTTTTGCCAACATAGCGGATTGTCTTTTTCTCCTTTTTTGCAAAAGGTCATAGTTTGGGGCTATGATTTGGAACAAAGTGAGGGATCTCAATCTAGATTGACATTGGCCAACAATCCTCCTACTTCGCAATGCAAGGGTCATGGTTGTTTACCTCTTGATCATTCTTTCATGTAGAAAAAATTTGGTTGGGGTTAACTCTTTATTTTGAACAAGAAATCATTGTGGATTTGTGCGAACTAGCTAGGACCTCTCCTCGTATTGTTCATTCTTGTGTTTTCGTTGTCTGTTCCTTGATTTGTCCTCTCTTCTTCATATGTGGCCCCTAAGACAACAATAGTTTTGGTGAGAAGAGGCCCTAAGACAGTTATAGATCTACATGACAAGAATGCTAGGAGGTGTTGTTGCTGCCTAGTGAAATACACTGATTGCGAAACTTATGGATCTTGGGGAGGAGGATATGAGCTGCGACGCATGAACATGCCCGCGACGGGCGACCCCGTGGTGCCGACGCCGGGCTGATCTCCTTCCTACGGCCTCCCCTGCCTCCGGCGGCCCCGGATCCGGAAGCTCCGCCCCGTCCTCTCGCCGCCCATCCCAGCTTTACTCCTCGCCATGCTCGGGTAGCCCGTGAGGAAGCTGCAGGAACCCGCGTCCGCGACGGGCCCCCATGTCCGGGGCGGCTGCGCCGTCATCGTCAGCCGCTCCAGCCCAGCCGCTCACCGCCCCTGCTCTGGCCGCCGCACTCGCTGCGGCTTTCCTCGCCGGCCGCAAGGTTGGACCGGCCGTGCAGGGGCTCCTCGTCTCTGCGCCGACCAGCCAACCTTCGCCGCCTGCCGAGAGGATGAGCTCTCACGACCCTGACCCTGCGCCCCTTCTCCAGCCCCCGCTGGCGGCGGCCATCTCAGTCCCACCGGCCACACTGCCAGTGCCTCCGACCCCTCACCCGCGGCCGCTGCCTCCAGTCTGTCGGCTCCGGGTGGAGAACGGCGGTCGACAGCTCTCCGAAGGCTGCAGCGGCTTCCACTCCGGCTGCACTGATGAGCTCTCTGGCTCAACCGCCCATCGCCCCCGCCAGCCTTGCCGCCGCCGCCTTCGACCAGCTGCTGAAGCCACTGGCGACGAGCCCCATCGGCACCCCACCGCTCGATCCAGATCAGGCGGATCTGGGTCCCGTCTCTCGGCCGGCTCCGGCTGTGCTCAGCTCGAGGCATGTCCCCTGTTGCTCCTTCATCGATGGCGAGGGGGGAGTGGCGGCTTCTCTGGACGCCGTACCTACCGCTTCAGCTCCACACGCCACTGTTGCGGGCGACGGGCTCGTCGTGTCTCCGGTGCGCCCGGGCCGGGGAGACTGGCGAGGATGTTTCGACCGGGTGGTGGCGTCGACAGTTCCTGTGGCTCCATGCGAGAATGCGTTGGGGGGCTTGCAGCTCGTCTCGAGAGGGCGTCGCTCGGCTCCGGCTGCTTTCCATTGCCCTGATGTCAATGTGCGACGTCCCCCTCCGGCATGGCTGAGAGACAGGTGTTTCCGGTGCCTGTGTCGAGGTCATCGGTCATACTCCTGTAGGGATCCAATTCGATGCACGGATTGTCTTCGATCCGGCCACATCGCTCGCTTCTGCCATGCTAAGAAGCATGTTCACCAAGCTTCACCGCTCCAATGTCCTACTCCATCACCTGCATCCACCAGTGACATCTCCAAGACAAATGTACAGTTCCCGCCTATCTCGACTGAGCAAGTAGGGTTGGCAGAGGAGACAGAGCTGCTTCGCACTGATCTTTATGACTGCCTTGCGCGAGTCGGGAGTGTTTTGGGGAGGGCGGAGGCCGCTCTCGCCAAACTAGAGGTGGAGGCCGCTTTAGATTGGGGTTGTGCCTGATGTGTCCCTACTACCCGAGATCCAGGTTGGTTCTGCCGATGGGGAAGCATGCATGTATGGAGATCTCTCCCCTCGTGCTACATCCTGTCGGTTGCCATTGCCTGTAGTGCCAATTGCTTCTGGGGTTGAAGCTGTTGTCGAGGTCGTGGCTCCAGTGCTGCGGATTATGCCTGAGCCGCAGAAGATTTGTGGGGAGCCTACTTCGCCTATTTAGATGGTGCTTCCTAAGGAGATGGGGTCACTTGTAGGGTGCTTAGTGTTGCCAACTGCGACCTCACCATCGTCAATGGAGCCCTTTCAACCGCTCGACTTTGTGGACAGTGGAGGTTTGGATGCTGCTATTGCTCTCTCACCTGAGGTTGTTGGCCAGGTGGCATCTGTGGGTGCCGAGGATGATGAGGTAGGTCCTTTGGCACCTAATCCTGAGGCGCTGAAACCCATCCGGTCGCCCATCTTTGACCGTGATGCTATGTTGGCACGTATTGACGAGGTGGTCTTTGTGAAAAAGCTTGGCCACTTGCTCACCTTCTTGGATGCAGCTTGTCCTGGGTCTGGCAAGGTGGTTGCTTGCCTCCTAGTGGAAGAGGGTTCTACGGGCAAAGTAAAGAAGGTGAAGAAGGCTCTCAGGGCCATAGGCAAGAAGAGTGGCACCACTGGTAAGGCGTCAGCGGCTGCTTAATGGAAGATACTCAGTCCCGCCGTCCTCCATCTTCGTCTAGCATCTTCGTGGATATGGTGACGTCCGATGTATTCAACCTTGGTTTCGTTGAGAGTCTCTTTGAGACATCGAAGTGTGAGGGTCTGTTTTGTTACATGTTATGCCTGTTAGTCGGGTTGACCGTGGGGTCATGGAGTTTGTTCCTTAGTGAGTAGTCCGCATGTGGTCTATATGTATCGGTTTTTGCCCGGTTTTCCCTTAATTAACTGGGCAATTCTCTCTTCTTAATTAATCGATGAGGTAAAGCTTTTGCCTCCATTTCGAAAAAAATACACTGATTGCATTATACCAACTGATTATTTGAATTCATGTTTAACTTTCATCTATAGATTTTTGTGTGGCAAGGTTGATCATTCGTGAGTTCGTCACGTGTGCAGAATCTCGATCTGCGTTGGTGCGGATAAGGTTACTGTGCGATCTAAAAGTGAGGAGCGGCTCGACAACGACAACTCTATTTTGACGGGCATCAGACCAGCTGCTTGGTTTTTATAGTGGAGGCCAAATTTTCAACATTCCCAAGTCCAATCAATGCTAGCTTGAATATTGCTATGGCACACCTGATTTAAATGTAAGGCGATTACAACCGCACGATTGTGATGCGCACAACACTAATGACAATGTAATTGCGATTCACCAGGCTTTCTATCAGAAGAAACGACCGTAATGTAAGATTCCCTAGTACCTCATATTCCTAGATGTATGCAATGTGCAGCAAGAACTCATGCAATGTGCAGCAAGGACTCGAGCAAGGAACTGCGAGGAGCAAGAAGACATGTTTATTCCGTGGTTCATGAGGGCATACTCATAGGGAGATTACTGTAGGAAGAATCTTACAAATATATGCCAAATGATACATATAGCTAACTATTATTATTCTACCAAATGAAGTATACTCGTAGTAAATCTGCATTTAGTCCATTGGCAACATATGCTAATTACCCACGAAAACATGTCGCTGGAGTCTTTGGTTATCTATCATGCAAGTACATATGTCAATAGTCTTTCATCAGCACAGTTTGTCAGTATCAACTGATATTGTGTTATTTCCAGCAAATCCACCAAAGCCAAAGTCCCAAATGATTTCACCTTATGGCCCTAGTGAAGATAAGATCATGGTGAAGCTCGCAACGGACACAAGCATGCCTAATTTTTGTATGGCAACAATGCAAGGTGCATTGCTAGAGCATGTTGGAGCTTGGACATAAGTGGTTTCTAGCACCACACGCGTTAAAATTTCTGTCTGTCTACACTACCCAAAAATATAGAGTGAAGCGGCGAGATAAAGAAAACTCTGTTTTGACGATTGGCAGGCCCGCTATCCAATTCTGGTGGCTGGTTGTGGGTTCCGCAGAGTGGCAGCTCAGTCATAACTACGGTAGCCATCACTGGGATGAGAGGTGAGCTGCATCGAAATACAGTGTAATGTAAGATTCCCTAATACTCTCTCCGGTCCTTTTTAGTCTGCATATAAGTTTTATCTGAAGTCAAAGCATCCTTACTTTGACCAAACTTATAAAAAAAAGTATCAACATTTAAAATGCCAAGTCAATATTGTTAGATTCATAATGAAATGTAGTTTCATGGAATATATATTCGTTATGATAGATGTTGATATTTTTTAATATATATTTGATCAAACTTTGCAAAGTTTGACTTGACCCAAATCTAATACGCAGAGTAAAAAGGACCGTAGGGAGTACCTCCTGTTCCTAGATGTGCATGATCTGGAGTAAAAAGGACTTCCGCAAGGGAAAGCCACGAGTGAGGATGCATGTGTGTTCTGGGCAACTCACAGGGGAACTACTATAGAAGTGTGAACAGAGCAGATCTACATGTTGAGAGTAAAAAGGAAGAAGATGGGGAAAGAAGACCGAGAAAGAAGATGAGCCGTCTGCCTTTGCGCCCCGCGAATAATAGTATCAGGCAGTAATAAATGGTTAGCAAATGATCCACGAAAGTAGGTACTGGTTCTGACAATGAAAACTGAGTAGACGGTGTAAGTTTCGTGATAGAACATGTCCATTTCATAGGCTGTAAGATCGTAAAAGAACAAAAAAATATTCAAACACTATAAATAAAATAAAATGATAGAAAATGCAGTGAACTTTGGAGAATGAAAATGAAATGAATGCGTTCTAAGGCATAAATTTAAGAGGATAGCATCGAACTTCTTTCAGAAATGAATATTTGACAGTACTACGGTGGAACTGTCGGAGAATAATAAAAGGAAGAATATTTCACGCAACAGAACAGAAAAGCATTTAATGAATTTGACCACTAAATTCTTATGTATGCCCTAAAATCTCTATTTCTGCAAATATGTCACGTGTTTCTATTGTTGCTTCCTATGGGGTACATTACAACAAATCTTCTTTTTCTGCAGCATTGCTTCTATGATCTTAGGAGCACTGGCCGCCATGGCGATGTTTCACTAGCCCCCCTCAAATAAAATTCGTAGCTTCATCCCTGGCCGTGGAACAGTGTACGTAACAGAACGGTGGATGTAGGACATGTAACAGGTAGACAGACGTATAACAAGGTTCCGCAGATGTATATGTATAAAATAAACATGTATACTAACTCATATTCAGACCGTTAAAGAATTTTCATCCATTTTGCAACAATTTTCTGTCCAAATATGTGCACGGATCACGATGCGAATCGACGGCGGCAGGAGTTCGCACAGGTGTGTGCCCCTGCGAATTTTTGATTGAAAACGCCGACGATCTTATCCACATCTGTGCACAAAAGGAAATGTGCGGCCTTGGCGGTCCTAAAACGATAGAGGTGCAAAAAGAAATGCTGGACCGTGTTATTAATGGACACGAGTATAGGGACGAACTGGCTGCACACTAGTTGTCACCCTGATGGGTGGCAAGCACGTAACTCACAGATCAGCAATTCAGCCCCGGCCTTGAGCTGCACGCTCTCCACGCTGTATATATATTCGCCAGAGAGGACACACCCAAACACATACTACATGCTGGCTTGATCATGCGCGGGAATCGTACGTAGTAGGTATCGTCAGCGCCTCATCAGCACATACCAACAGCGAAACGGACGTGGTGGCAGGGAAGTAGATCGATCCAGCATTTCATCATTGATTCCAATTTTATGTTGGTAGCTCCAAATATAGCCTGTCCAAGTTGCATGCATGCATGCCATTTACAGTGAGTGATGGTACCTACACACCTGCACACTTGTCTCTACGTGCCTGCAGTGGATGGCTGATTAAAGTGAGTGATCCTACACACCTGCACACTTGTCCCCCTGGTCCGTGTTACACGTAGCACGTACTGTACGTACGAGCAGAGCGGCCAGGGTTGATCGGTCGCTCGCACTACGCATCTACTCAGCCGCGCTCTGCAGAAACACAGCGCACCATCAACCACCTGCAGCTTGACAGATTACTCTCTCTCTCTCTCTCTCTCTCTCTCTCTCTCTCTCAGTTTTGGTGTCAGTGAAGGTAGTCAATAGTATATTGGGGAGTTTTACATTGTCATCTCCGCCTCTGGCAACTGTGTGGCTCGGCTAGGTTCTGTTCCAGAACTGCTGGGATTTTTGTATCCATGCAGCCCGTAATACGGACTGTGTCATCGTTGGTGCATGAAATTAACTTCCCCCCCACCCTTATTTTTGGTAGAATTGGTCGTGGAATGATACAGTTGAGGTGACAGAGAGAAATCAGTGTATGCCATTACAAAGTTTATTTGTGCAATTACATATTTTTTGCAATGCCAGTTACATCATTGGAGCGACATGTGACCTCACATATCGTTTGGATTCACCCAACTCGTGCTTTAATAAGTAGTGGTAGATACAAACTTAATGAACAACAAGAAAGAATAAACAGCTATGTATCATTCTTTGTAAATCTAAATGCAATGGTTCTCATTCATCAATCAATATAACATACATACTTTATACAAATTTCAAATTCCGTAGATTTTTAATTTATCTGAACTTTTGTAATTCACTTGGTTTCGTTCTATTAATTTGTAGTGATCAAAGGGAAACCATCCTGATAGTACTTTGTTTATTTCGAATGTCCATGCATAATTGCTACAAATTTCTATTTTATACAGGAAAGTAGATATCTACATTTACTGCATGACCCCTTTAAGAGTTGTTCTTACAATACAATTGTGACCTTAGAAAATGTCCATTGTTCTTTTGCTCTAATATTTTAGTGGTATATTTGGAGTATTTATGTTATTATGCCTAGTTATGCATGCTTTAGATAATGAATAATGGGAGGTCAAATATCACATATATAAATACGGGATAAAATGAGAACCATGTTGTGGTTGGATGGTTAGGAGGGTGGTTGTACCCCCGGCCTACTTGGGAAAGAATCCCGTGTGGACATCTTGTCTATCTCATTTTTATTTTAGTGGGATGCACAATTCTCGTCGATAGAGAGCCACCCGTGGTGACTTTGCCAGTCAAGAAGCTCATGCTCTACTGAAAGCCGATAAACTTCAATGGCACAAGATTGGCTGACATGTGTGGTTTCTTTGTCCACCGGGGAGTTTTCACATGATCAATAAAGCTAGCTACGTAATTCCTTTTTGCAAATCGAAGCTAGTGGGAATTTTAAGACGTAGAAATTCAATGAATAATTGAAATAAAGAAACAATTACGCCCCACTGAATTTAATTCCAAATTCAGTGATACACCTTTATAAATAAATTTTAATTTCCACTCCACGTAAAATAAAAAAATCGCGGTTTATTTCTTTTTACTACATTTTTCTCATTTATTTCATATTATTATTTCCTTTTTCAGTATTCAATGGATTCCATAATGAACTTTTTATGAAGGTCCAGAGACCTATCAAGTCCCTACCGAATCAAGAAAGCTCTCATCTTGAAGATGTAATCCCACAATTGCATTACCAACATGGTTTTAAGATGATCAGTGATAATGGCTATAAGATGTCGTTTTGTTGTAGAAAGTATATATGAGTACTTCATGCACGGATCCTTTAAATATTTGAGAGGTTTGAGGAGTACTTTATTGTAACATGCTTGGCCAACCGTTACATAATAAACAGTACTCCCTCCATACCGGTGCATTAGTCATCTTACGAAAATGAAATAACACCAAAACACTTAGGCACGATGCATTAACTGCAACCTCGTTTCCTGTTTTCTTGGCATGAACAAAGTAATCAACCAATAAGAGACGTGGAGCGTGTATGTTTAAATACTTGAGACTACCTAGCATGGCATGAAATGGTCAGTTTATTGCATGTTGTTGTATTAATTATCAAATAAATATTAAGTTCTCTCGTTGTCCCCTTCGCCTTGGTCACAGTGCACAATGTAAGATGACGTATGCACTGGTACAGAGGGAGTAGAAAGTTACATATCATTTTTTTTCACCTTGTAAAGGTGGATTTCAATCCGTCAATAGGCAAGGTGTCTGTTGTAACTTCATTAAGCTTGAACCTCCATGCCACTTTTCTTCAGTGTGCGATGTGGAAATGTGTGTGTTTGTAGGACATGTTACATATCATAATTTGAGAACCATGTTGTGGTTCGGTAGTTAGGAGGGTGGTTGTACCCTCAGACTACTAGGAAATGAATCCCGGGTTGACATCTTGTCTATATCATTTTCTAAGTGGTATGCAGCATTCTTGTCGATAGAGAGCCACCCTGGTGACTTCACCAGTCATGAAGCTCATGGTCTACTGAAAGCTGATAAACTTCCCTGGCATGAGGTTGACTGACAAGTGTGGTTTCTTTCTCCATCGAGGATTGCTTAAATTTCATATGATCAATAAAACTAGCTTCATAATTCTTGCACCAAATTCAATAAACAGTAGAAACAACTATGCCTCACTCATTTTAAATCCAAATTTAGTGATACACCTTTATAAATGAATTTGACTCTGTACTCCACATAAAATGATAAATTTGGTAGTTTTATTCTTTTTACTACAGTTTTCTAATTTATTTGATTTGATGTCTTCTTTATTCGACAATCAAATGGATTCAATAATGAATTCTCTTATGAAGGTCCAGAGACCTATCAAGTCCCTACTGAATCAAGAAAGCTCTCACGTTGAAGATGTGGAATCCGATAGTTGGATCACCAACATGATTCTATTACAATGATCTGTGATAATCGCTATAAGATGTCATTTTGTTAGAGATATTATACATCAGTATTTCATGCACGGATCCTTCAAGATTTGTACAAAATGTTTGAGAGGTTTGAGGAGTATTTATAGTGACATGATTACCCATGATTTAGATGATAAACGATCGAAAGTTAGATATTAATTTTGTAAACATGGGAACGCGGATTTCATCCCGTCGATAGGCGAGGTGTCTGTTGTGACATCATTTACCTTGAACCCCCACGACTCTTGTCTTCAGTACGATGTGTAAACGTGTGCATGTGATAGTTTGTGGTGGTGGTATTGTGCGTGTTAGTGTGTATGTCTATGTTGTACAAACTGTTTCTAAGTGTGGACATTATTTGCTGCTTACAATGAGGACTGTGGTCTCTCTTATCCCAGCTTGCTCGTTCTTTGATGCACATCGTTGTTTCACCTATTCCGCTTATACCCATCTTAATTACAGCAGCTAGCTCCACATGTCCGTTGGTTCGTTTGGCAGCTCTGATGTACACATGTCTGGCTCCTTCCAGCCTATATAAGTAAGTAGCGGAACAGGCGCGTTGTCTGTGTAAGCCAAGAGAAGAAGCAAGTGTGGCTTGAGTCATGTCGACGACCTTTGGCGTCCCCATCAACGATGACACACTGAAACTAATGTCTAGATACACTGGCAAGAAGATAACCCAAGAAGACCGTGCGCGGGAAGCGATGCGGCTGATCCATGCTGAAGACAAGCACTTGAGCGCTCTCAACCACGCGCTCGACCTCAAGAATTCACATGGGATATTTGGGATTGGGGTGACAGCCATGGTCCTCATCTACAACGCCACCGGCGACACGCTGGTGCTGCAGGTTGTAGAGCAGCAGAAGGACTGGTCTGGCGAGGTGGCCAGGGAGCTAAGCTTCTTTCACCCCACAGTCTCCTTCCAGAACGGCCAGTGGATCGCCTTCGTCCATATGGACTCCACCGAGTCAGAGGCGGCCCGGGTCTTTCGAGGCCGAGATATCACAGGCCAGGTTCGTGACTATATGGTTGCCTGGTCCGTCTCTTGGAGCAGGAGAACAAACTCAGTAAGTTTCCTCCATCTGATTAATTACTGTGTTGTGTTTCGCCTCCTTACCTTTACAGATTTTTATGTTCCATTAATTAATTACCATTCCTAACCGTGAAGGCATACACTGAGGTACGTGAGAAAGAACACTTCCCAAAGTTGTGGGATCACTACAAGGGTTTACTGGAGAAGGCAGGCAAAGTCACCAGGGACCAAACCGATGAGTATTGTGCATCCACTATTAGTGTCGGTGGGTACACTTCCTCGGAAGTCATTGCAGTATTGCAGCACAAGTTTAGCCCTTTGCTAGAGGGTGGAACTATAATCCCACCGCCGTTGCCGTCCCCGTGGCCTAGAGTGGGAAACATCGCCAGCCGGTGGCGCGAGCTCCATGGCGCGGGGTCGTGGGAAGGGCTCCTGGACCCGCTGGACGCCGACCTCCGGGCCTCCATCATCGCCTATGGCGAGCTAGCGGAGGCGGCCTACGATGGGTTCAACTCCGACGAGTCGTCGCCGGAAGCCGGCTCGTGCCTGTACAGCCCCGCCGAACTGCTCGCCGCCTCTGGCGTGTCCCACCCAGAGTACTTCACCGTCACCAAGTACGTGTACGCGTCCTGCGGGTTCCTGCCCCTCGTGACAACTGAGCTGGGGGCGTCCGGGGGACTGTCGGCGGCCGTGGTGCCGGTGCCGCCAGTGGCCGCGGCGTTCTTCGTGCTGCCCAAGCCAGAGCTGCGAGATGGGCCAATGTGGAGGGAGTGCAATTGGATGGGGTTCGTGGCCGTGGCTACGGACGAAGGAGCAGCGGCGCTAGGGAGGCGCGACATCGTGGTAGCATGGCGCGGCACCGTGCAGAAACTGGAGTTTCTGAGTGACGGAATATTTTCGTTGGGCTGCGCTAAGCCCGTGCTGCAACCCATTCCTGGCCCCTTGGCGGCCGCCTACAATAACGCCAAGGTGCATGATGGTTTTCTGACCGTGTACTTGACCGGGGACGAATACTCCCAGCACTACAGGACCTGCGCCAGAGATCAGGTTAACATGCATGCACCTTTCCAACTTCGTTATTTTTTGCTGAATTTTACTCAAGGGTGTTGGTAACTGTTAACTAAACATGCATGCATGCAGGTCCTCGAGGAGGTACGGAGGCTAATGGATGTGCACAAGGACGAGGTGACCAGCATTACCGTCACCGGCCACAGCCTCGGCGCGGCGCTCGCCACCCTCAACGCTGTTGACATGGTTGCCCATGGTGTCAATGTGCCCCCCGCCTCCTCCAAACAGCCGCCGTGCCCCATGACTGCCTTCCTGTTCGCATGCCCGCGCGTCGGAAATGATAGTTTCAAATCTGTCTTCGCCTCGTTCGATCTCCTCCGCGCCATCCACGTGAAGAACAAAAACGACATAGTCCCGACACTACCACCGGAAGATTTTGAGTACGTGGACGTGGCGACGGCGACGCTGCCCATCAATACGGACCGGTCAAAGTTCTTGCGTCCTGGCAACGTGCTGACGTACCACAACCTTGAGTGCTATCTGCACGGCGTTGCCGGGGACCATGGCAACAAGGATTTCTGGCTGGAGGTGGATCGTGACATCGCGTTGGTGAACAAGAGTGCCGACGCACTGAAATATGAGTTTGGGGTGCCAGCAAATTGGTGGGCCGATAAGAAGAAGCTCATGGTTAAGGGCGCTGATGGCCGCTGGAAGCGCAAGGATGACCTCAAGGAAGCCTAGTTAAGTGGCTAAGTTACTGCATGCACCATCGGCGGCATGGCTTACTACCTACAATAATAAATGCCGATGCTTAGTTGTGTGTTTTACATTTTCAACCTTTCTATATATATGCATGGTGTGTGTGTCTGTGTGTGCCTATCTAGAGTTGTTCATGTCCCAAGTTTCAGTTTGATTGTTGTTGTTGTGTGTCAGGTATTCTATGTCTCTTTATTTGATATAATAAATCCAGCTGGAGGGCTTTCATGATGCCTCGCTTTGCTTCTATACTTCAGCAAATGGTATTGGAAAGGAAAATATTTTCTTAATGTTAGATAAATGGAAGATCTCGGGCTATTTCTTTGAGGGGATCTCGTACACTCTATCACATCACTGCCACTCTTGCTGTCCACGGTCGTTAAGTCATAAAATCAGATTTGAGACCTTTTGGGCAC